>NC_084739.1:74555357-74570357 GCF_033978785.1 Entelurus aequoreus
TTCCACATTTACCCATTCACACACACATTCACACACTGATGGCGGGAGCTGCCATGCAAGGCGCTAACCAGCAGCCATCAGAGGCAAAGGGTGAAGTGTCTTGTCCGAGGACACAACGGACGTGACTAGGAAGGTAGAAGGTGGGAATTGAACCCCAGTAACCAGCAACACTCCGATTGCTGGCACAGCCACTCTACCAACTTCACCACGCCGTAATATTCAGTCATAACTGCATCTAAAAAACGGTTTGATTTTCATTTTATATTTCATGTAATAAAAAATCGAAATGCACAGTGAACAGAAACGGAAAAACACACCAAAATTGATGTTTTTTAGTAATTTTGGAAAAATGGTACCACTGTTTTTAGTGTTAAAATTCTGGTGATTGATCGACCATTTATTTTTTTCTAATTAAAATATATAGGGCGTGTTACTGTAAATGAAAACACGGTACCATTGGTTTTTTTTACGATAAAAATCAGGCTGCTGTGTCGCTAGAATTTTTAGTGTATAGTTGTTGTTTTATGGTGTACTACTGTATATGGAAAACAGTACCACTGTTTTTTAGAGTAACAGTTGTTGTGTGTTTTTACTGTAAAATATATTGTCATTTTCACATTGTACAATTATAAAAATTCACTTTGAAGTCATGAGTCAATGAGATACTTATTTTTTTAGAGATGTCCGATAATATCGGACTGCCGATATTATCAGCCGATAAATGCTTTAAAATGTGATATCGGAAATTATCGGTATCGGTTTCAAAAAGTAAAATGTATGACTTTTTAAAACGCCGCTGTGCGGAGTTGTACACGGACGTAGAGAGAAGTACAGAGCGCCAATAAACCTTAAAGGCACTGCCTTTGCGTGCCGGCCCAATCACATAATATCTACGGCTTTTCACACACACAAGTGAATGCAAGCACACTTGGTCAACAGCCATACAGGTCACACTGAGGGTGGCCGTATAAACAACTTTAACAGTGTTACAAATATGCGCCACACTGTGAACCCACACCAAACAAGAATGACAAACACATTTCGGTAGAACATCCACAACAGAACAACTACCCAGAACCCCTTGCAGCACTAACTCTTCCGGGACGCTACAATATACACCCCCCACTACCCCCCCCCCAACCTCCTCATGCTCTCTCAGGGAGAGCATGTCCCAAATTCCAAGCTGCTGTTTTGAGGCATGTTAAAAAAAATAATGCACTTTGTGACTTAAATAATAAATATGGCAGTGCCATGTTGGCATTTTTTTCCATAACTTGAGTTGATTTATTTTGGAAAACCTTGTTACATTGTTTAATGCCTCCAGCGGGGCATCACAACAAAATTGGACATCACTATTATTTTTATTTTAACAAAATGTTTTATTGTGATGTATGTTAATAAATGTGTTGCATTATTAGGAAACACAAAACTAATAGTTCATTGATATAAAAGATTATAACTGCATTTAACTAACATTACATTCGTGCAGCCCTTTGAGACATGTGCGATTAAGGGCTGTATAAAAAACTTTGATTGATATTAACATTGAAAAAATTATTATTACAGAATCATACGTAAGTACTTTCCAACCTAAAGTCATACACATCTAATAAATTATTTAATAAAGTATAATATTTGTTACATTATTAGATAATATTTAAATTTAAAATATATACAATTGCATGCAGTACATTAATATTTTCCTGTCAAAACAGAAAGAAGGAATACATTTAGTAAGAAAAATAAGGTACTTTATTGACGTGGGCCACATTGAGTTTGACACTAGTGCACAACTCCATCATCATCTGCAACAACAACAACAAAAAATATTATTATAATAAAAATAATGACACTGACATTGCACAAATACATATTACATATTAAAGGTATGTGGATTTTAATTTCGGCTTCTGAAATTCTTAGTTTGGGCGCAGCTCCAACGTCCGGAAGGTATGACACAAATAAAACCATAGTAATTGACAAAAAAATGGGCAAACATTTTTTTAGAAAAATATAATGTAATTCATTTTATATAGTGCATTATACATAACATACTATATATAATTATTATATATAATAGAATCAATTATATATAAATAGACGTTTTCTTTGAAGGTATGACGTCATGACGTACCGTCAGCCTCCAACGTCTCTTGACAGCGCCCCCATGTGGGCGGAGTAAATCCGTTGTTTCCTGTTTGTGCAAAATGTCATTTGTTTTTACAGATACAAACCTTCGGATTTAAACTATTGTGTGCACGTAAAACCTCAGCGGAAACGTTTGTCACAACAACGCCACCAGGACGGGGTAAAGTGGTCGAAAAGTCTGAGACGACATCAAAATGTCGGCGGGCTCGGGGCACACGAACACGGAACCATGGGGAAGCTTCGACGACAACCTCGTCCAGGTAAGCTAACATGCTAACTCCATTAGCCACTTTTTCGGCGTGTCATCCTGTCTGTCGAGTGGAATTATAAATAAAGGTCAAATTAAGTCGTCTTTGAGGAATTGTGTGTAAATTAAATCCAACCAGGAGCGACTCTAACATAAAGTTTAGGAACTCTCAGCTCAACATTATCCATCCATCCAATTCCTACCGCTTGTCCCTTTTGAGGACGCGGGGGGGGGGGGGGGGGGGGGTGCTGTGGCCTATCTCAGCTGCATTCGGGCGGAAGGCGGGGTACACCCTGGACAAGTCGCCACCTCATCGCAGGGCCAACACAGATAGACAGACAACATTCACACACTAGGGCCAATTTAGTGTTGCCAATCAACATTAGTCATACAGAAACTTGCAAATGGTATTTTCTCCTAAGAATACAATGGTTCTACAGAGAGAAATGGCTAAAACACGGTTAAACCCACAAGATGGCAGACATATTTATCTTTTTGTCCCGCTCCAACATCATTGCTGATGTACCTGTGTGAAGTTGGCCCCCCTTTTATTATTGAAAATATTTAAATAACACTGCCTTTTGTTTTTGATTATGAATAACACAACTTTTATAACATAAACAATTACAATAGACATCATTTTTTTGCAGCACAAATGAATGGCAGAGTTGGTAGAGTGGCTGTGCCAGCAATCGGAGTGTTGCTGGTTACTGGGGTTCAATCCCCACCTTCTACCTTCCTAGTCACGTCCGTTGTGTCCTTGGGCAAGACACTTCACCCTTTGCCTCTGATGGCTGCTGGTTAGCGCCTTGCATGGCAGCTCCCGCCATCAGTGTGTGAATGTGTGTGTGAATGGGTAAATGTGGAAATACTGTCAAAGCGCTTTGAGTACCTTGAAGGTAGAAAAGCGCTATACAAGTATAACCCATTTATCATTTATTTATCATTTAATACCTGTAATGATAAGGAGGGGCCAATTTCAAACAGAACATTGTATAAAAACACACATCATAAAACATAGGGGGAACAAATATGGGAAAATTGTGCAAATTGAAATGCTGCTATCACATGAACGCTACAGGATTCAAAAAATGGCAAACAGTGCTGCACATGGCCAAAACAACACACAAAGCCCCAAAATAACTGCATGATAGAAATGCTGCAAGTTCACTAAACAAAATGGAAGTTAGTCCTCCGCCTTTCTTCTTTACAAATATGTCGCTGATATGGAATATGCAGCAGACGGTACGATATAATAATCTAGTTCATCAGTGCTATTTAGCAAGGTTTATTGACGCGACAATGCCACAACAGCAAACACATTCCATGTGGAAGTTTCCAAGAAAAAACTGCTCATACATATAATATATGGGAAATAATAAAGGTAAGTTAATCATTATTATAAAGAAAAACTGTATTTTTTTCCATATTTCACAATCCTTTTGTAAATGGTAAATGGGTCGTACTTGTATAGCGCTTTTCTACCTTTTTTAAGGAACTCAAAGCGCTTTGACACTATTTTCCACATTCACACACACACACACACACACCTACACACAAACATTCGGTACGTACCTCGGTTTAGAGGTCGGGGGTGGGGCGGGGGTGTGGTTGAAGGCGGGGGGCGTTTTTAAGAGGGGAGGAGTATATTTACAGCTAGAATTCACCAAGTCAAGTGTATATATATATATATATATATATATATACAGTATATATATATATATATATATAATATTATATATATATTATTGCAGTATGAACAAGAATGTTTTAATGTAGACACAGAATCATCATACTGCTGTGATTATATTCATCAAGTGTTCATTCAAGGCTAAGGCAAAATATCGAGATATATATCGTGTATCGTGACATGGCCTAAACATATCGAGATATTAATAAAAGGCCATATCGCCCAGCTTTAGTTGTGAAGCGTTAATACGCCGCCGTATGCTTAAAATGATCAAAATATGTAAATATTACATGTTATTATGAATGTTACTACATTACATAAATATTTACAGCGTGTATATAAAACCTTGTTGGAGGTTTTTAGAGCTGAACACAGCAAGGTGAGTGCAGAGCAGCTGTTGCAGTGCATTGTGGGACTTGTAGTAAGTCGTGCCAGCGTCAGCTCAGTTTGTTTTCGTGCTCAGGGCGGAGGCTCGGCAGTCATCGACATGGAGAACATGGACGACACGTCGGGCTCCAGCTTTGAGGACATGGGCGAGATGCATCAGAGGATGAAGGAAGAGGAGGAAGTGACGGAGGAGGCGGCAGACGCAGACGACGAAAACGCAGAGTTCTTGGGCATGAAGGGTTTGAAAGGCCAGCTGGGCCGACAGGTGGCGGACGAGGTGAGTCGCGCCTTTTCTTCTGCTGAAAGGCCCCGCCCCTTTAAATGTATGTTGTCCACAGGTGTGGCAGGCAGGGAAGCGCCAGGCGTCCCGAGCTTTTAACCTGTACGCCAACATCGACATCCTCAGACCGTACTTTGACGTGGAGCCCGTCCAGGTGCGCAGCAGGTAGGTGCCGCAGCCACTTCCTGTGTACTCGCAGCGGTTTCCTGTCAGCTACACGCCGATTGTTGTGTTCCTGCAGGTTAATCGAGTCACTGATCCCCGTCCGGATGGTGGACTTCCCTCAGGTGCGCCTCACTTGCCAGCTAAATGCCTCACTCTGACATCCCTCTAGCGCCACCTTCTGTTTGTGTGTGTGTGTGCAGAAGATTGCAGGCGAGCTGTACGGACCGCTCATGCTGGTCTTCACACTGGTTGCCATCTTGTTGCAAGGGATGAAGACGTCTGGGACCGTCATTGTGAGGACACACGCACACACACACACACACACACACACACACACACACACACACACACACACACACACACACACACACACACACACACACGTTAAAGAAAAAGGTGTTCCATGTGGTTCCAGAGAGAGGGCACTCTGATGGGGACGGCCATCGGAACCTGTTTTGGCTACTGGGTCGGGGTTTCGTCCTTCGTCTACTTCCTGGCGTACGTGGTCAACGCGCAGATCACCATGTTGCAGACGCTGTCGCTGCTGGTTAGTGAGCACGGCGCCCCCTGCAGTGCAACAAGCAAAACGCGGTAACCTTGTCATCACTTCCCACGTGTGTTCAGGGCTACGGCTTGTTTGGCCACTGCGTGGTCCTCCTGGTGAGCTACAACGTGCACTTCCACTTCCTCTTCTACGCCCTCTGGCTGCTGCTGGGAGGACTGTCCACCTTGCGCATGGTGACCTGCGACCTTTCCCATCAGCCACCTGTCACTCGCCATGTTGAAACTAAACATGTGTCAAGTTGGCACCCTCACCTTGTCAGACCTCCCCAAACTTGTCGCAATCCTTCGTGCTAAAAAATTATTTTGTCTAACTATTATAGTTTTGGAGTAACTTGTTATTAACCATAACTGGACCGCAAACGTATGTGCTGCATTTTTTTTGTCTAACCATTATAGTTTTTATGTTATCAACCATTATACCGTTTGTTATAACAATTATAGTTTTTATGTTATTAATTATTATAGTTTATTAACTATTTTAGGTTTTATGCTATTTAAGTTATATAGTTTGTTATTAACTATTATATAATTTGTATATTATTAACTAATAGTTTAACTATTATAGTTTTGTTATTAACATTATTCATAACCAGCCCCCCCACCTTGTCCAAATCACCCCAAACGTGTTCCATTCCAAAAAAATGTGTCTATTATTGTTCGGATGTTATTAATGTTTTATGGTGTCATGTAAATAACGTGTTACTAATCATAACCAGACCTCAACTATGTCCAAATCTCCCCAGACTTGTCTTATATGTTTCTGCTGCAAACATATTTGGTCTAACTATAATAGTTTAAGTTATTAACGAGTTATGATTCATAACCACTGGCTTAAAATCTGCCCAAACTTGTTCCTAACGTTTGTGCCGTAAACATATTTGTCTAACGATTAATATAGTTTGTGTTAACTATTATTTATGTCAACATTTTATTATTAACAACCAGACCCTTCTCCTCCTCACCTTGTCCCAACCGTTTGTGCTGAAACATTAATTGGCCTAACTATTATAGTTTTTAAGTTAACGTTTAATGGTTTTATGTTATTAACCATAACTGGAACCCAACTATGTCAAAATCTCCCCAAACATGTCCTAAACGTTTGTGCTGCAATTTTTTGTCTAACTATTATAGTTTGTAAGTTATTTACTAATACAGTTTTTATGCTATTAACATTTTGTTATTCATTACCAGCCCTCCCACCTTGTCCAAATCACCCCAAACTTGTTCCATTCCTTTATGCTGTGAAAATGTTTTGGCTAACTTTTATAGTCTTTATCTTGTTAGCGTTTAATGGTTTTATGTTATCATGTAAATAATGTATTATTAATCATAACTAGACCCTAACTATGTCCAAATCTCCCCAAACTTGTCATATTTGTTTGTGCTACGTTTGTACTGCGAACATTTTTGGTTTAAGAATTATAGTTTGAGTTATTAACGAGTTATGATTCATAACCAGCCACGCCACCTTGTCAAAATCTCCCCAAACTTGTCCCAATCGTTTGTGCTACATTATTTTGTCTATTATAGTTTAAGTTAACGTTGAATGGTTTTATGTTATTAACGTGTAAGTAACATGTTATTAATCATAACTGGAACCAAACTGTAAACATTTTCCCAAACATGTCCCAAACGTTTGTGCTGCATTTTTTGTCTAACTATTATAGTTTTTATATGAACAATTATAGTTTTTATGTTAACAGTTTTTATGTTAACAATTATAGTTATTTGATCAACTATTGTAGTTTTTATGCTATTAAATTTTTTTTATTCATCACCAGACCCCCTACCTTGTCAAAATCTCCCCAAACTTGTCCCAAACGTTTTTGTCCAACTATTATAGTTTTTATATTAAAGTTTTATGGTTTTATGTTAACATGTAATTAATGTGTTAATAACTATTACAAAATCTTGTCCCAATGGTTTGTGCTGCAAAAATGTTTGGTCTAACTATTATAGTTTTTATGTTATTAATTTTTTATGAAGCTGGCTACAAGTCATAATTTCTTAAAAACTATTATAGTTAGACCAAACATTTTTGTTAACGTTTTATAGAGCTGTTTAAGAGTCATAATTCGTTAAAAACTATAATGGTTAGACCAAACATTTTTGTAGCACATTGGGCCAAGTTTGTGGAGATTTGGACAAGATGGGGCGCCTGGTTATGAATATTTAAATGTTAATAATTAAGAATCTATACCAGTTAAACAAAAAAATGGGGCAAGTTAGGGGACTTTTTGACAAAATGGTGGGCCAACTTCACACAGGTTTTAAACTTGGTGCATTTTCTTTCCAGGTGGCGGCCCTGCTGTCTCGTACGGTCGGTCGAAGTCCTCGCCTCCTCTTGTGCGGGACGGTGTCGCTCCTCCACATGCTCTTCCTGCTCTACCTTCACTTCGCCTACCACAAAGTTGTCGAAGGTGCTCCCCAGTCCCGTTTTTTCACCCCTTCCCGTCGACCGTTCACGTTCTGTCAGAGTGAGACCTCCTTTTCTCTTTCCAGTGATTCTGGACTCCCTCGAAGGACCCCTTATGCCCGCCATGGCAAGGGTGGCCAGGGACGTGCCCCAAGCGAGGCTCAACGCCACTGTGATCGACGTGGCGGCGGCAGCGCTTAACATTTAAGCCCCGCGCAACCATCTTCCTATTTCTGTTTCAAACTTTTGTTGTGGTGACGCCAAAAGTTGCAACGTCTGTTGCTGGTTTTCCTTTTATTGTCTGTTCATGTGTACTAAAACGTTGATGATGCAATGCAAAGCGGATCTTTGTGGAGTTCAAACTTATGCACAGGCAGGCCTGGGCGATACATAAATTTTATCGATAAATTCAAGTTTTTTTGTTGCAGACGATGGGAAAAAAAAAAAAAAAATCTACTTTTTTTTTTAGGGCGTATTTTTCCCCTCACGAAGATTCCGCCCTTCCCCGTATTTCCTGAGCAGAGAAAAACATGGGTCATGCTAACACAAACAAGAGCGAAAGTGTTGTCAGTGGTTTAGATTTGCGGCAACATGCGTGGAACACATGACTGCAAGCTGCAAAGTGTGATTAAAACAAGGCAGCATCACAACAAACTTATTCCAGCGTCTGAAACCGAAGCATCCAGCCAAGTGCGGGAAATACAACTCTTTACGAGGCGAACAAGAACATAACAAGAAACTTAACTCCTGCTAAACAGCGGCTTACTGTGGTGGAATCATTTACACAAGGGGCCATGCATGTTGGGGAAAAAGTTGCTCAAACAGGGAAAAGCCTGTTTTCATCCATCCATTAAAACCAGGGGTGCCCAAACTTTTTCCACGGACTGACAAATCGAAGGATGCTGGTGCCATTTTGGTATTTTCACCTTCAAAATCAGCACAATATATAGATTTTTTTTTTCAAACAACAAAAATTGCAATTTCGGTAGAAATTATGTGTGAACGCTGATGAGCCAAGGCCGAACTGAAATTCCAAGTTAGCATACGGCAAGATAGGGTCGATTAACAAAAGACTTGTGTATACCAGCAAAATGAGCTAGCATGCTTACAAAGCAATGCTAAAATTATAACAATAGTATCCTTACAGTTGGCATTAGTGAAATACTAAAAATGTATAACACTGAGGTGTTTACCTGTTAAATTGGCTAAAAAAAATTGTGTGTCAAGTATCAAAATATGTTACTCTCAGGTGCACATTTGAAAAATGTGTAAAATAAATGCTTAGCATGCATTAACTACCAAAATAATGCTAAACGGTAGCATTTGTCAAGCAACAAAATATTTGACGCTGATGTGTATGCCTTCAAAATTCGAAAAAAAAAAGCTAATAGAATGTTAACGATGGTGCAAATTAGCCACAGGCCGCAAATGGCGCCCGGGCCGCACTGTGTATAACCTTGCATTAAAACTATGTAGACATCAATGCTACATTTTTATTTGCACACGTATTTTACTCAAGACAGAAGATTTACGTTCCTACTTTATCGACCTCAAATGTTTATTTGCATGCTGCATTTTTCATAGTATTTTATTCAATACAGACGTTTTGCCTCCCATAGGAAACTCTATATTAAATAACTTTATTTGACTGATCAGCATATAAGCAAAAGCGTCACAGTAAATATTCCAGAAATAGCTAAAATAGCTACATTTTATTTTTATTTTTGACAATTACTATTTTCTACAAAGTGCAATTTATTTCTATTTTAAAAAATCACTATATAAAAATGCATTGCTCAGAGTGATATGCTGCTTCTACTAATATTTGATTAATTAAAATCGGAACTTAAAAAGTAGGGGGCAAAATCGATTTGTTTTTTCGTTAAAAAAAAAAAGATATTTTATTTTTTTAGGCCATATCGCCCAAGCCTTTGCACAGGTTACATTATTTAGCACACATTTGCATCAACCCCGTTGTCACGGTGTTCAAAAAGTGTAAATAGGATATGTAAATAGGATATTTGTCCATCATAAATGAAATCCTACTGGCCTCCAAGCCACTAGGTGTCCCTACTGAGTCAAAAAGGCATGGAAAGTAGTGTCGGGTCATTTTTTTGTTGTTGTAACGTAAATAAAGACATTAAATACTCTTTAATTTGCTGTGAATGTGCATTAATTTTGTTTAGGTGCAATTGGTTCATGTGCGACTTAATTTAATCATTATGCTAACGTTATGTTAGCATAATGCATAACGGCTTAACAGCATTCATGTCTACGCCAATATTTATTAGCTAGCTTGACTCCGGTTAACTACACAGGTTTAACAAAATAAAAGTCTTATTTTACAGACAAATTATGCTTACATTGCTTACCTTGAAGCAGACAAATATAGCTGAATCTTTCGCCGATGACGTCATGGCGTGATCCAGACCGCTTATGGGTTACATTTGTAATATTTCGTATTTCCGGGATTTGGAAATGGAATAAAATAACCTCACTAAATAAAATTGTATCGTTCGTTAGTGTTCCCAAAGCACACTTTAACGACGATGACACTTTTGTCCAGAAACACTTTGTATTGCTTTAAATGGAGCGCCATCCGGAAACTAGTGTCAGCACAATAGGCGGGGCTTGGTCTGTGATTGGCTCGTCGGTGTTTCCGCCCGGACGCGTCACGTTCCTGAGAGGCCGCAGAATCCCACCGGATGTGACGTCGCCAAGTCGAAACGCGGGAGCTTGAGCACTCGTGACCAGTGGGAAACCTTTCAGTAAGGAAGAAAACATGAAGATTTATTTCTGCGGGAGTATCCGTGGCGGCAGGGACGACGTGCACCTCTACCAGAAAATAGTCCAAAAACTTCAAACTTTCGGAACCGTCCTGACCGAACACGTCAGCTGCAGCACGCTCACGGACAAAGGTCAGAGGTCATTGGTGGTAGCTGGATCGAGTCATACAATAGTTGTGTGTGACGTCACTGCTCTGTGATTGACAGGAGAGGGTCGTTTAGGTGACCGAGAGATTCATGACCGGGACTTGGACTGGCTCACACAAGCTGATGGTGACTTTCTTCACAAGCATCCTGCAGATGAGCTCCAATTCAAGTTTAAACGCTCAATTTATGGCGTGAAATTACTCCCGAAACTCCACAAACACATGTTTTTAACTCGCCCCAACCATTCGCAAGTAATAAAAGAAAAATGCTTCAATTTCAAAAAGTATATGCAAGTAAAAAAACATTTTCCTCAATTAAGAAAAACAATTTGCAAGTAACAAAAAACAAATTTCTTCAATTATGAAAACGATTTACAAGTAAAAAAAAAAAATTTCTGCAATTAAAAAAACGATACGCATGTAAAAAATATATATATATATTTTATTAAATTGTAAAAACGATTTGCAAGTAAAACAAAACAATTTGCCAATAAAAAAAAAGTTTTCTGCAATTAAAAAAAAACATTCGCAAGTAATAAAAGAAAAATGTTTCAATTTCAAAAAGTATACGCAAGTAAAAAAAACATTTTCCTCAATTAAGAAAAACGATTTGCAAGTAACAAAAATTAATTTCTTAAATTATGAAAACGATTTGCAAGTAAAAAAAATTTAAATTTCGGCAATTAAAAAAACGTTTCGCATGTAATAAAAACAACAACACACATTTTATTAAATTGTAAAAACGATTTGTAAGTAAAACAAAACAATTTGCCAATTAAAAATAACGTTTCCTGCAATTAAAAAAAACATTCGCAAGTAAAAAAACAAAACAAAAACTGTTTTAGTCAATTATAAAAATTATTTCCAAGTAAAAAGAACACAGTTTTGCAATTAAAATTATTTCACCAGTATGAGAAAAAAATTTTCTTAAAATGATTCGCAAGTTCAAAAACCGTTTGTAAGTAAAAAAAAAATGTCTTCAATAAACAATTCCCCAGTATAAAAACAATTTTATGCAAGTACAAAAATGATTCGTAAGTATGAAAATAATTTCTTCAATTTTAAAAACGATTTCCAAGTAAAATAAACACATTTCTGCAATGAAGAAAAATGATACGCAAGTATACATTTTTTTTCCTTCAGGTTGAACTTTTGGCAGTAATGTTCCGCTTAAAAAAAGAAAGAAGAAGCAGGGTGGGGAATAAAATGGCGGACAGAAGAGAGGGGAAACTTACAGGTTGAGCTTGTTTCCACTCTTCTGTCCGCCATATTACATTACTCCCCACCCCGTTTTTTATTCTTTCTTATTTTTGGCGGACGGCACAATGCGCAAATAACAGTAGCTCTGACGGCCTTAAATTGACTCAGCAGCACCACCTGTTGTTGCACTTTGTGAATTACAGGTGCTCCAAGTTTAGGTGTCACACAGGTGGAATAATACTGCCAATAGTTTTAACTTCAAGAAAATAGTTTCACCTGCAAATGGTTTTATCTGAAGAAAAGTTTTTCTGACTTGCGAGTCGGTGGGCGCTAGTAAAAACTATTTATTTATTTAATGTTTGTGTAGTTTAGTTTAATTTTACTCCATCTGAATGCTATTTGCTATTGTTTGTCCACAGTGGTCGTCGCCGAGGTGACGCAGCCGTCGCTGGGCGTGGGCTACGAGCTTGGCCACGCCTACACCATGAGGAAGAGGATCTTGTGTCTCTTCCGACCTTCATCAGGACGCAGTGAGCACTCGTTTGAGCGCAGATGTGTATCAACAATATGCCTTCACAGCCAACCAAATTGGTGTTTTCCTCACATGACATGTGACTTCCTGTTACAGCGTTGTCGGCCATGATCCGAGGGGCGGACAATGGCGAGCTGATGATGGTGCGAGACTACGATGAGGAGCACCTGGACCAGATTATAGACCAGTTTTTTGAAACAAAGCCAGTCTAACAACTCTGAATTCTACCTCCTGCTTAAGCCTTTTATTTTGAAGGTCACTCCTACTGTTCGAGTAACTGACTTCCTGGCCATTATCGCAATAAACTTAAGTTCAAAATATTTCTTGCTTGTTATTTTTCTTTAGAAAATTGTTATGACATGTCTGTTTATAAAGTTATTTGTTTTAAAAAAAGTGAAAAAAAATAAAAAATCAATTGCGTCAAAGTGGTGTGTAAATAAAGTCTTGTTTGAAAAAAAATGTTGAAAATAAAAACAATAAACTTAAAAAAAAATAAATGTAATCAATGGAGTCAAAGCGGTTTGTAAATAAAGTTCCTTGTTTAAAAAAAACTTCCAAATGAATTAATTTTGAAATTCAAAAGGAGTCAAAGCAGTTTGTAAATAAAAATTTTAACAAATAAAAAAACTTCCAAAAATAACTTAAATTTAAAATCGATATACACAAAGCAGTTTGTACAGTTTTGTTAAAAAAATAAAAAAAAACTCCACCCCCCCCTCCCAAAAAAAATGTTTCCTTCAAATAAGAGCAATTCGCAGGTAAAAACAAACAAAATAATGTTTTAAAAAAGAATTTAAACGAGTAAAAAAATATAAAATAATACAAAATTTAATAAAAAATATTGTTTAAAATTGATGGACTAATAACGTCCCATTTGGAAAAAAAAGTTTCAAATAATAATTGAATAAAGAAAAACTTTTTAAAAGTTAAACTTTTTAACTTTTAAAATTAACTTAAGGTTTAAAAACGATGGAGCCAAATCGGTTTTCTGTCTCGCACAGGAAGTGAATGGTCTCACGCCGTCATGTGACCACTGACAGTCTAGCAAGACACTACAGGTGTTTACGTTTTTAATTTTAAAATATACATCAGTTTACAAATTGAGAAAATAAAATCATTTTAAGCACTTTCGTCAAACAAAGACAAGGAAATCAAACTACGGGAAGAGTTCAGTCGGGAGAGCTTGCAGTGCTTGGCTGGGGTCAAAGGTCAGCATCCATGCAAGCACTGGTTGACGAGGAGGCGGAGTTACATTAAAGTTCCTTTCAGTCACTTAACTGCGCTCCCCTGGCAGCCATGTTGTGTTGTCACGCCGGCTAACACGTCCTAGCACAAGTTTGCTAAGTAAACACAACAGACGCTAATCAGCGGCTAGCTTGGATTCTGAAAACGAGGTGAAGATAAGCGAGCAAAAAGTAAAACACTGACTTTTAATGATTACCTTCTTGTGTAAACAAAACGGGGACAAGCGCTTCCTGTGTGCAGCTGTCCTGATGCATTGTGGGACATGGCAGGCAACTTCAAAATGAAAAAGTTCTCAATCAAAATATTGATTAGTCAATGGATTTTTAAAAATGCTTTTAGGGCATTGAAGAAAAAGTAGCGACGAAGACAAGAAGCGCCCTGAGAGAAAAGATAAAAGAGGATGAGAGGTGATGACTCATTAAAGATGCAGAAGGTAAAATCTATTTTTACTCCGACTGCTTCATCTGAAATATTGAAATGATGAAGGCGAGGAAGACTGCGCTGCCTTTGGGCGCTCTTGCAGCAAGCAGCCAGGGAGGCTTTTATTTTGTTAGCAGCCCTTTTTCCAAATTGAAAATCTTTGCAATGAACATGGCTGATGCAACTTAAGTACGTGGCGTCCCACAATGCAACAGCCGCTCTGTCAGGGACCCCATCATCCATAAACACATTCATGTGATCGACCCCATCAGCTGAATTTGACCTGATTCTGATTTGACTGAATAATCAGAGGTGATCAATACTAGACATCAGAAGTGATCAATACTGGACATCGGAGGTGATCAATACTGGACGAATAAGACAGACATGGTGTCAATCAATCGGTGTCCTCGGTGAGCGTCATTCAGCGCTGGTCACATTCTCATTGTTACCTTCGCCAACAACAATAAGAGACAATCATTTGGAAGAAGAAACTAGCGCTAACGTGCTAGCATCGCGCTGCTATTAGGGGTGCTGAAAAAAAAAAAAAAAAAAAAAAGATTTGCATCCGAATCGCGATTCTTATTCATCCCAGTTCAAAATCGATTCTTCGTTTTCAAAAGTCAACATAAAACATTTTTTGGAATCAATTTTCAAAAAGTACGTTTTTAGGACATCGCCATGCAAGCAGAATGAGCTTTTATAAGTTGGAACCTGTTTTAAAAATGTTTCATTATAATTATTACACCAAATAATAAAGGGGTGTCCAAACTT
>NC_084739.1:74575357-74597857 GCF_033978785.1 Entelurus aequoreus
CGAGCTCACTCAGTGCAGGTGCTGCATTGTCCTTCCATTTAGCGCTTTCAACCGGAAGTAGAAGTGCCGTTCAGTAGTGATGTGCGTAGGGTTGCAAAATTCCGGGAATATTCAAAGTTGGAAACTTTCAACGGGAATTAACGGGAATATATGGGAATTAACGGGAAATTAATGGGAATAAACATTGAATGCAGCATGATTATTAGCTAAAACAACCTGATTTAATGCAAATTCAGTAGAAATTCAAATAATTATTATTAATATACTTAGTCACTTATAACACAACGTCTTGTCTTTAAATATATATATATATCTGTTTTTAGCATTTTTTAAAGATAAAAAAAATTATCAAAATGGCCCCCCCATACTTCACTTGGGTGGAAAACACCCCTGATCTAAAATAATAGAAGCTCTCAAAATAAGAATAAAATATACTTAAATATAAACAAAGCTTATTAAAAAATAAAATAATCTTATTAATGAATTTAAAAAGTGAAACCAACAATAATAAACAGTTACATTTGTAACTGAACATTAATATTTTCGTACAGGCAGAATTTTTTGACACACTAGGTTATGCAGTTATACAATCGCATTATTATTATTATTATCATTATTTTCATTCTACTCTTGGGGAAAAAAACTGTAAAAATGTAAGAAAAAAAGAGCAAAAAACTATAAAACAAAGGGGACACAAAGTTCTGTCTTTAAATATATTTAAAATATCTGTTTTTAGCATTTTTTTAAATAAAAAAATAGCAATATGGGCCACCCATACTGGGGGAAAAAGTTTAGACACCTGGACTAAAGTATCAAAAGTATCGATACTTTGATTTGAGAATCGATATAAGCGCATAAAGATCTGGTATCGGTGGTATCAATATTTTAGTATTGATCCGCACTTCACTAACGTTCGGCCTTCTAATCATTCTTTGGGTTTCTACTCGTTCTTCATTGATCCCTACAAGCAACGGTTGTAAGTTTTACAATATAACAAACAATTCATACTAAACCGTCCCATGTGTGATGTCTGTAGGAGTGTTTTCATGCATATTTGCACGTGCTATTGTAATGAAATCCAGCTAGCATCGTTAGCATTAGTTTATATGTTGACACGCTCACGAGTGTCTGTGTTAGCATTAATAACTTACAATGGCATTCTTTTTGTATTGTTTCAGTTTCACAAATTCCTCAGTAAATTCACCAAAACGTCACCGTGGAGTTATGGAGTCTGTTTAGCTGATTTGAGAGCTCGCTTGCACAGCTAGTGGGTCCATGACGATGACTTCTGTTTTGTTTGATCGGCCGTTTTACTGCCGTGTTACAGACACCGTTTGGAAGCAATTAAGGTATGTAAATAAACATTTACAAAATATTTATTTAACAACGTATATATCTGCGGCTTATAGTCCGGTTCAGCTGCTAATATATGGAAAAATATTTTATCTTCTAAAATTTTGTGGGTGGGGCTTATATAGCGGTGCTCTCTGTAGTCCGGAAAATACGATAGTTGGCTTTACTCACCTGGGGGGGGCTGCTGAAGGGGCTGGACTGATTGGACGTCAAGTCCACGCCGGTGTCCTGCCGCAGGGGGTGGACCCCCGCACGGCCGCGTAAGAGGGCGGGGCTGCCAGGAGGCGGCTCGTCGTTCTGCACCAGGCTGAGCGAGATGGCCTGGCGTGTGGCGTACGTGCAGTTGGGCAGCGGGCTGTTCTTGGGGATCTTCACTTTGTCGTCGGAGGAGAATTCGATGACCTTGCGCCCAGGGTACAGCGGGTTGGGCGGCGGCGGGGGAGGGTACGGGTTGAGCTTGTCGAAAGAGGGCGCTCGGCCCCCCGTCTCCTCGCCGGCGTCCAGGCTGCTCTGGCTCCGGCACGAGCCGTTGAGCGTGGCCACGTCCTCGGCGCCGTCCTCGTCGCGTCCTCGTTCCTCGGCGGGCGCCGCCTGCGAGCCCCCCGTCATGTCCACGTGCACGAAGACGTCCTCGGCCACGGGCCAGCCGCAGCTGCTGGACTGGGCCGAGTTCAGGAGCAGCGGTTCAGGTTTTTCCAGGACGCGAGCGATGACGGAGGTGGGGACCACGTCGGACGGCGTCAAGCTCAGGGTGTCGGGGTCCTGGCCGGAGGGGGCGGGGCTCCGCTCTGGCAAGCTGCTCTTCATGTGCTTGCTCAACATGTCCTGCAGCTCCGACGGCAGCTGGAGGACCACAACAACACTCAGTAAGGACACTTGCTCACCTGCGATCGTCGTTAGTGCTGCAAACAGTTTTGGTCTAACTATTATACCGTATTTTTCGTACTATAAGTCACAGTTTTTTTCATTGTTTGGCCGGGGGATGCGACTTATACTCAGGAGCGACTTATGTGTGAAATTATTAACACATTACCATAAAATATCAAATAATATTATTTAGCTCATTCACGTAAGAGACTAGACGTATAAGATTTCATGGGATTTAGCGATTAGGAGTAACAGATTGTTTGGTAAATGTATAGCATGTTCTATATGTTATAGTTATTTGAATGACTCTTACCATAATATGTTACGTTAACATACCAGGCACGTTCTCAGTTGGTTATTTATGCCTCATATAACGTACACTTATTCAGCCTGTTGTTCACTATTCTTTATTTATTTTGAATTGCCTTTGAAATGTCTATTCTTGGTGTTGGGTTTTATCAAATAAATTTCCCCAAAAAATGCGACTTATACTCCAGTGCGACTCATATGTTTTTTCCCTTCTTTATTATGCATTTTCGGCCGGTGCGACTTATACTCCGGAGCGACTTATACTCCGAAAAATACGGTAGTTTTTATGTACCGTATTTTTCGGACTATAAGGCGCATTAAAATCCTTTTAATTTTCTCAAAAATCGACAGTGCACCTTATAACCCGGTGCGTCTAATGCAGTGTTTTTCAACCTTTTTTGAGCTAAGGCACATTTTTTTAATAAAGAAAATACGGAGGCACACCACCAGCAGAAAAGGTCAAAACATTAAACTCCACCAGGTTGTCGTGCCTTATTTTGAGTTTGTTGTTGTTTTCCTGTGTGTAGTGCTCTAGTTCCTGTTTTGTTGGTGTTTTCCTGTAGCAGCTTCACGCCTTCCTTCGAGTGCTATTGCCTGACCTGCTTTGTGTTAGCAATCGTGACTATTTAAGTTGTGCGTACGCTATCCTTCTTTGTGGGGACAATGTTGATTGTCATGTCCGGATGTACTTTGTGGACGCCATCTCTGCTCCACACGCTGTAAGTCTTTGCTGTCGTCCAGCATTCTGTTTTTGTTTACCTTGTAGCAAGTTCAGTTTTGCATAGCCATCCCTAAGCTTCAGTGCCTTTTCCTTTCCTTTTTGTTCATTTTTGGTTTAATCATTGCATACCATTTTATCTGCACGCCGTCTCCCGCTGTGCTGTGCATATTGGGATCACGACAAACCATCCTCTACACATTGCGACTTCTACAAAGCAATGAACTGCCAACTACTGATATGGAGTATTACATGGTTAACCTGCCGAGCTCCTAACAGCACAGACACTCGACAACGGCACATTATTTGCAGACTATAATTATTGATTTGGAACAAATATTTTTTGGACCAATTAGGTGAAGTTGCAAAATTTCCCACGGCACACCAGACAATATCTCGCGGCACACTAGTGTGGCACGGCACTGTAGTTGAAAAACACTGGTCTAATGTACTGATCTCGAAGCTATTTTATTTGGTACATGGTGTAATGATAAGTGTGACCAGTAGATGGCAGTCACACATAAGAGATAGGTGTAAACTGCAAGATGACGCCAGTAAACAACACCAAAACTTTAAATGTACCAATGAGAATATAGAACATTACACACGGCGCTCAAAAATCTGTCAAAATGTTTTTAGTACGACTTTGGTAAGCTATGAAGCCGCACCGCTTGATGGATTGTCGGCGCATTAAAAATACGGGTATTACTATAGTGTGTGTATAAGGACCGCAAAATGGCACCCATTAGCAGACATTATTTGGCGTTTTGTTTCGCAATATTATGCAAATCCAACTTTTCTTACCTTCTGATGTGTATTTGGGATCTGCATAAGTACTGACAATTTGCGCGGGTCCGCCATTGTAGTGCGTGCCGACTAGGGATGACGTTCGAAACCGGTTCTCCCGGTTAAAGTTAAAGTACCAATGATTGTCACACACACTAGGTGTGGTGAAATTTGTCCTCTGCATTTGACTCATCCCCTTGTTCACCCCCTGGGAGGTGAGGGGAGCAGTGGGCAGCAGCGGTGCCGCGCCCGGGAATCATTTTGGTGATTTAACCCCCAATTCCAACCCTTGATGCTGAGTGCCAAGCAGGGAGGTAATGGGTCCCATTTTTTATAGTCTTTGGTATGACTCGGCCGGGGTTTGAGTTCGATAAGAAAAGAACCGTTCGTTAAGAAAAGAACCGATTCCATGGACTTGAATCCCTTTTTGAGAACCGGTTCCCGTTATTGAGGCCACTATAGTAAAGAAAAAGAGTTGGTTCTTTATTTGAATCCCTGGGAACGAATCCCGTCCCACAAGAAATGCCCTGTGGGACATCACAGGAAATTACGTAGCTCAGTCATTAGACTGAGCTACGTAATTTCCTGTGATGTCACACAAGCAGCAAAAATAATGGACCGGAAAAAACGCCTCAAGGTATGACTATTCACCTATAGTGATCACAGAGACAGGTTGTTTTTGTGTTACTGTATATATTTGTTTTTCTGAAAAATCCCACTTAATATACTTTGGGTAACAACAGTAAATATATATATATTTTTTTTTATTAGGGGGGTAACAGTCAGAATTTATTTATTTATTTTATTTTTTTCTTATAAAATAAAAGTGAGCTTTTGTAAAACCAAATATCGTGTTTTTTTCCATGTACAACAACCTATCTGGATTCGATAAGAGAATCGATAAGGAATCGGTTCGATAAGAGGATTCGATAATGGGCTCGAACTCGATAATTTCTTATCAAACATCATCCCTAGTGCCAACGCCGTAGTCGATAAGCTTCTTCTTTTTAGACACCTTCTTGTTATGTGACATTCATCTTCCGTTGATGCTATTTCTAATACAAAGTAGTGTAAAGTTCTTACTTATATCCGTCAGTAGACTAGCTATCGAAGTGCTAAAAACTGTAGTGGGTTTACATTATTCACCCACGGAACTTTAGTTATTAGAGGGTTCCGGCCGGACGTTCTTTCACGGGACACATTTACGGCGTTGATGTTGCATTATTGAGCCACGGATGAGGAGATGCTGCTCCGTTATTGATTGAAGTAAAGTCTGAATGTCATTAAAACAGTTAGCTCCATCTTTTGACACTTCTGGTCTAGTTATGATCAATAACAGGCTAATTACACATTAACAACATAATACGTTAATAACTTAGAAAACATAATAGTTGGACCAAAGATTTTGCAGCACAAACGTTTGGGACAAGTTTGGGGAAATTTTGACATAGTTGGGAGGGTCTAGTTATGATCAATAACATGTTAATTACACGTTAACAACATAAAACGTTAACTTAAAAACTGTAGTTAGACCAAAGACTTTTGCAGCACAAACCATTGGGACAAGTTTTAATAACATAAAAAATATAATAGTTATACCAAATATGTTTGTAGCACAAACGATTGGGACACGTTTGGGAACGTTTTGACAAGGTGGGGAAAAAACGGTTATGAAAAATAATATGTTAATTACATGTTAACAACACAAAACGTAATTTAAAAAACTATAATAGTTAGGCAAAATATAACAAAACAAACGTAGCACAAACTTTTGGGACAAGTTTGTAAAGATTTTGTCATAGCTGGGGACTAGTCATGATTAATAACGCGTTAATTGCACGTTAACATAAAATGTTAATAACTTAAAAACTATAATAGTTACATCAAATATTTTTGCAACATATACGTAGCAAAAACGATTGGGAAAAGTCTGGGAAGATTTTGACATGGTTGGGGGTGTCTATTTATGAATTTTAACACGTTAATGACAACGTTAACAAAAACAGTAATAGTTGTACCAAATCTTTTTGCAGCACAAACAAATACGACACATTTGGGGAGATTTTGACATATGTTAATTACATGTTAATAACAAAAACTTAACAAAAACTATAATAGTTAACCTAAAACATTTTTGCAGCACAAACAAATGGGACACGTTTGGGGAGATTTTGACATTGTTAGGGTCTAGTTTTGAATAACATGTTTATAAAATAAAACCATAAAATGTTAACATAAAAACTGGGGAGATTTTGAAAAGGTGAGGCAACTGGTTACGCATCATAATTTGTTAATTACTTGTTAACATAAAACGTTAACAACTTAAACACTATAATAGTTAGGCCAAATATAACAACACAAACATAGCACAAACGTTTGGGACAAGTTTGTGAAGATTTAGTCATAGTTGGGGACTAGTCATGATTAATAACGCGTTAATTGCACGTTAACATAAAATGTTAACTTAAAAACTATAATAGTATTTTTGCAACATATACGTAGCAAAAACGATTGGGAAAAGTCTGGGAAGATTTCGACATGGTTGGGGTGTCTATTTATGAATAATAACACGTTAACCACAAGTTAATAACATAAAACGTTAACTTAAAAAGTATAATTACACCAAAGATTATTGCAGAACAATCTATTGGGACAAGTTTGAGGAGATTTTGACATAGGTAGGGGTCTAGTTATGAAGGTGAGGGGGCCAACTTCACACAGGTATTGGCCACAAACACACACACGTGCACAAACGTGCACACACACACACACACACACACACACACACACACACACACACACACACACACACACACACACACACACACACACACACACACACACACACACACACACACACACACACACACACACACACACACACATTCACAGGATACTTACGTCAGCAAACTTGTGGTTCCTAAAATGGGACTTGTTGCACTTGAGCAGCTGCACGGCGAGGTTGCAGTCCTGTCGGTAGCGTTCCTGGTTGGACAAGACAACGCTTAGCCAGAGGCTGCAGGAGGCTAGTAGCGGCTAATGCTAAGCTAACAATGGCGCTACATGCCCCGCTGCACGCCAGCATTTTGGCGTAGCGGCTGTGTCTCACATGAAATACTTCTGTCAGTAGCCAAGACGCCGGCCATTGAGGGTAGGAAGTGTACATCACTGTACACTAGGGTTGTGCCATATAAATTATATAAATGTTGCCGACGATGCAGCTTTTATTACTGTCATGTCGGGATATTTCACGTTGTTGACACATTTCATCACTACCCGGTGAATTACCGGGTCCTCAACGCAGTTTGAGTATTTCATCTGTTTTAATGGATAAGCTCTTATTGTCTTGAATATTGCTTTGTACTGCAGCACTTTAAGATTTATTTTAGAGATGTCCGGTAATATCGGGCTGCTTTAAAATGTAATATCGGAAATTATCGGTATCGGTTTCAAAAAGTAAAATGTATGACTTTTTAAAACGCCGCTGTACGTAGTGGTACACGGACATAGGGAGAAGTACAGAGCGCCAATAAACCTTAAAGGCACTGCCTTTGCGTGCCGGTCCAATCACATAATACCTACGGCTTTTCACACACACAAGTGAATGCAAGGCATACTTGGTCAACAGCCGTACAGGTCACACTGAGGGTGGCCGTATAAACAACTTTAACACTGTTGCAAATATGCGCCACACTATGAACCCACACCAAACAAGAATGACAAACACATTTCGGGAGAACATCCGCACCGTAACACAACATAAACACAACAGAACAAATACCCAGAACCCCTTGCAGCACTAACTCTTCCGGGGCGCTACAATATCAATCTCGTTACCCTGCGTAATGACAATAAAGCTGATTCTGATTCTGATATACACCCCCGCCTCCCCCCAACCCCGCCCACCTCAACCTCCTCATGCTCTCTCAGGGAGGGCATGTCCCAAATTCCAAGCTGCTTTTTTGAGGCATGTTAAAAAAAATAATGCACTTTGTGACTTCAGTAATATGGCATGGCACTGCCAATATGGCAGTGCCATGTTGGCATTTTTTTCCATAACTTGAGTTGATTTATTTTGGAAAACCTTGTTAAAATTGTTCAATGCATTCAGCGGGGCATCAAAACAAAATTAGGCATAATAATATGTTAATTCCAAGACTGTATATATCGGTATCGGTTGATATCGGAATCGGTAATTAAGAGTTGGACAATATCGGAATATCGGATATCGGCAAAAAAGCCATTATCGGACATCTCTAATTTATTTCATTAAAAAGTGCGCGACAAATGAAATGTAGTATTATTATTTGTTTGAAAGTGTGACATGCAAACGCAATGCATCATGGGTCATACTGCATCGGAATCGCATCTTTGCATTGGGTTGCATGCAGTGTCCTAAAGTTGTAGAATTTTCTTTAAAAATTCCAAATATGTCGCGAATGTGCGGCATCAATAAAGTGCCACAAAACTTCAGTGAAAACGGGGGAAAGATTTGGTGAGATTTGACTAATTTCCAGCGCGATAGAAAGCTAAGGAAGTCGGTTAGTGAAAGCCCGGAATACATCAGCCGTACAAAACAACAAACATGACTTTTAACGCCATCACCTGGTACACGTTGGTGTGTTCACGCCATTTCCACTCCGGGAAATTTGAACCAGAGCACGTTTTTTTCTGTTTTAGGTAGAGTTGTCCGATGATGGCTTTTTTGCCGACATCCGATATTCCGATATTGTCCAACTCTTAATTACTGATTCCGAAAAACAAAACCAATACCGATATATACAATCGTGGAATTAACACATTAGTATGCCTAATTTTGTTGTGATGCCCCGCTGCACCGTAAAAACACCCCTGTCTCGTATTCCTCAGAGTACAAAACGATCGCTCTGTTCTAAGAGATTTATATTTTTAAGTTACATTATTAATTATCGTAGTTGCGTTTAAATTTGGGGTATGTACTTTCCTAATGGGGACGTACACTACTGTTCAAAAGTTTGGGGTCACCCAAACAATTTTGTGGAATAGCCCTCATTTCTAAGAACAAGAATAGACTTGTCGAGTTTCAGATGAAAGTTCTCTTTTTCTGGCCATTTTGAGCGTTTAATTGACCCCACGAATGTGATGCTCCAGAAACTCAATCTGCTCAAAGGAAGGTCAGTTTTGTAGCTTCTGTAACGAGCTAAACTGTTTTCAGATGTGTGAACATGATTGCACAAGGGTTTTCTAATCATCAATTAGCCTTCTGAGCCAATGAGCAAACACATTGTACCATTAGAACACTGGAGTGATAGTTGCTGGAAATGGGCCTCTATACACCTATGTAGATATTGCACCAAAAACCAGACATTTGCAGCTAGAATAGTCATTTACCACATTAGCAATGTATAGAGTGTATTTCTTTAAAGTTAAAACTAGTTTAAAGTTATCTTCATTGAAAAGTACAGTGCTTTTCCTTCAAAAATAAGGACATTTCAATGTGACCCCAAACTTTTGAACGGTAGTGTACGTCAGTGTCTCTTGTTTTCATGTTAGCATTTAAGCTAGCGAGCTGGCGCAAGTCGTACTCTGTTCAGCGGTACTTGAACGCGCCAAAAAACCACCTCTGTCCCGTATTCCTCAGAGTACAAAACGATCGCTCTGTTCTAAGAGATTTATATTTTTAATGTACACTATTAAATATCGTAGTTGCATTTAAATTTGGGGTATGTACTTTCCTAATGGGGAAATACCCCAATGTCTCTTGTTTTCATGTTAGCATTTAAGTTAGCGAGCTGGCGCGAGTTGTACTCTGTTCAGCGGTCCTTGAACGCACCATAAAAACAGCTCTGTCTCGTATTCCTCAGAGTACAAAACGATCGCTCTCTTCTAAGAGATTTATATTTTGAATGTACACTATTAAATATTGTAGTTGCGTTTAAATTGGGGTATGTACTTTCCTAATGGGGATATACGTCAATGTCTCTTGTTTTCATGTTAGGTTTCCACAGTTCCTCTCCAGCGCTAATGCTAACATTGCTAGCATCGACTCTCAAAATGGCCCCAAACTCTGCGTGTTTGTATCTCGTTCGCAAGGCAAAAAGGAGGCGTGTCCTCACGTTTAGCTCCTCCAGGCGGTCGATGGTGTTCTTGGCCTCCAGCAACTTGTTGGTGAGCTCCACAATCTCCTGGTCCATCGTCTTCTTGTCCCGCTCCACCTTGCGCAGCTGTGGGAGAAGCAACGGCGTCATGTTTCAGAGGGACTTTCAAACGGATTGCCATAGTTGTAGTTTTTTATCAGGGCTGCACGATTCATCGACGTCAAGGTATTTTTGTCCCGCCATTTGAGTGACAAGACACGTTCGCCAAGAAGAATTGTTGAGCCTCGCGTCTCTCGCTCCAAACGGAGAAAGAGGTCTCACTCTGCGCATCGCTCTCAGCACCCGAGTGCGTTTATTTAACAGTAGGATTAACTGAACGCAGGGAGCCCTCTTTTTGCCGGTCATTCGCAACCTTTGTCTCGCCAGTGAGAATTTCCGCAAAGTAAGACAAATTAGGAGGGAAAAAAATATGATGACAAAGCCAAAATGTCCCGTTGTGGGAATATTTCTGCTTCAAATCACATGGGCAATATGAGCCCATCAACACAGACATCTAAGCGAGAATGCCATGATGACAAAAACAAAAAGTTTGTCCAACTGGGGGGAAAAATCAATTTAAGATGTACATTACTTATTTAAGTTAAAGTTTTGCTTACAGAAGTTAGTCCATTTTATTTTTTGTTTATTTATTTAGGATAACAAATCTTCCAATTACAGTACAATGGTAAGCAATTCTTCAGCAATGAGGAATAAGAGTTTTTATCTTTTAAAATGGTTACTTGCATTATTATTATATATTATGATTACATTATAATCACTGTGTAGTTTTTATCGGTTATTTCTTCAGCTGATGTAGACCAGGGATGTCCAAACTTTTTCCCCTGAGGGCTGCATACTGAAAAATTATAGCAATGTGATATTTGTCACTTTCAAAACCAATACATAATCAATTGGAACCTTTAGCGCTTCCCTCGATTTTGGGGACCCAAAAGGGACTTAGTCATTAGGTTTAAAAAATAAGTCATATACATATATACACTACCGTTCAAAAGTTTGGGGTCACATTGAAATGTCCTTATTTTTGAAGGAAAAGCACTGTACTTTTCAATGAAGATAATTTTAAACTAGTCTTAACTTTAAAGATATACACTCTATACATTGCTAATGTGGTAAATTACTATTCTAGCTGCAAATGTCTGGTTTTTGGTGCAATATCTACATAGGTGTATAGAGGCCCATTTCCAGCAACTATCACTCCAGTGTTCTAATGGTACAATGTGTTTGCTCATTGGCTCAGAAGGCTAATTGATGATTAGAAAACCCTTGTGCAATCATGTTCACACATCTGAAAACAGTTTAGCTCGTTACAGAAGCTACAAAACTGACCTTCCTTTGAGCAGATTGAGTTTCTGGAGCATCACATTCGTGGGGTCAATTAAACGCTCAAAATGGCCAGAAAAAGAGAACTTTCATCTGAAACTCGACAAGTCTATTCTTGTTCTTAGAAATGAAGGCTATTCCACAAAATTGTTTGGGTGACCCCAAACTTTTGAACGGTAGTATATATATATATATATATATATATATATATATATATATATATATTTTTTTTTTTTTTTAAACTTTCAACACTTAAATATCTATAGCTCAGCTTCAGATCCACCCATCTATAAGTTTTAAGTGTCTTTTTATGTTTTTATGCTTTTTTTAAAATAGGAAAAACACAGAAATATGCAATTTATTTCCCCCCCAAAAATGGTAAAATGGTATATTTGATGTGAAATAATCAGAGCCTTAAAAGGCTCTGATTTTGGTTCATTATCATTTTTAGACAGTTAAAAAAAAATTAGACTAAAGGTCTCAGGGATCCAAAAGGCCCCCACTCATAAAAGCGTTATAAATAAGTCACATATCCACATATTTTATTTTTAAATATCTAGATATACTTCATACGTCGATTATAAGTTTATTATTATTAATTTATTATAATTTATATATGTGTGAATGTGAGTGTGAATGTTGTCTGTCTATCTGTGTTGGCCCTGCGATGAGGTGGCGACTTGTCCAGGGTGTACCCCGCCTTCCGCCCGATTGTAGCTGAGATAGGCTCCAGCGCCCCCCGCGACCCCGAAGGGAATAAGCGGTAGAAAATGGATGGATGGATGGATATTATATTATTATTAATTTATTATAATTTATATATTATATTATTTATAATTAATTTCAAGCCTTTTTAAGGATCGAGAAACTGTTTTTAATGGAAATTGTACTTGTTTGTAAGTCGTTTTTACTGAAACATTTTATATATTGTTTTGACCCATCACATGTTTTTATGTAAATATATATCAACAATAATTTTTTGAATTTACCGCTCTTTTTTTTGTTTTTTGTTCTTCTCTCAATGAGTTTTCACCTGGTTAAATAAAGGATATTGATTTATTATTTTTTGAGCATTGACAATTTTAAAGTAAAAGCTTTGTGTTATTAGTGTCAATATTGCAACATTTCACCTGCTCTTTCATTCCACTTTTTAATGTTTTTTTGGTAATGCTTTTAGGATGTGCCACGGGCCGTCAAAAAATGAGCTGCTAAGGGGCCGCAAATGGCCCCCGGGTCACTCTTTGGACACCCCTGATGTAGACAAAACCTCTGAGTCAACTTTTGTTGTAAGTAAATTATTGCATATCGTTGTAATGTGCGGTTTTATGCATGTTTGTGCATTTTTATGTATTGAATATAAAAATCGCAAATCGAATCGCAATTTTGGAGAGAAAAATGGCAATTAGGTTTTTTTTTCTCCAAATCGTGCAGCCCTAGCGTTTGTATCCACACGACCAGACTGAACAAATACAAGGCAAACACATTAACTTGCTAAGCTAACTAGCCAGACGGCGCTGAAACGAGCTGGTGAGGAGGATGAGTGTGAAATGAGGAGGAGGAAGATAAAGGTAAACCCAACTGCATGGACCCAGGTCTGGCTGACAGCAGCCTGATGAGGGGCGAAGATGACGATGAGGAGTCCGCCACGGAGCAGCGTGAAAGAGGATGAAGATGAGAGTGGAAAAACAAAACGTGATCAAATCCATCGATTGATTGATTGACAGTCGAGGCTACATGTCAAAAGTTGTGCGGGACAACAGCAGCGCATTGATCAGAATGCTTTCGTAACCGTGGCAACCCCGCAAGCCCCTTAGCCCTGCCTGCACACTGTTGCCCCTGGCAACCGTCCGCTTCCTTTTCCGCCATTAGGTCATGAAGGAAGTCATTAACTGCTTGTCTACGATCAGTCATTGATTGCTTATTGGCCGACTGATCAATCAGCACAAACAAACACACACACACACACACACACACACACACACACACACACACACACACACACACACACACACACACACACACACACACACACACACACACACACACACACACACACACACACACACACACACACACACACACACACACACTCTCTTTCTGCGGCTGTCCACCAATCAGGAGCTGGCGACAAATGCTACAGTGGCAGCTGTTGTTATGGAGACAGTCCGAGGTTGCCATAGTTACGAGTTTCATCCAAGTGAAGGAGAGGGAAAAAAATGAATTACATCGAGCAAAGAGTTGTTTTTTTTTTTGGGGGGGGGGGGGGGTGAACGAGACAAGCTGATTGGCTGGCAAGGACGGACTCTTGTCCACCTGCACGCCGCAGAAGAGTAAGAGTCAGACATTTACCAGAGCATGAAGCTTCTCCTCCAAGTCCTGATTGGCCCGCTGAGACGCCGTGTAGCTGTTCTGGAGTCTGTGTGAGGGAAGGAGAACCATCTCAGAACAGGAAGTGTTGCTGCGCTATCATGTGATGTCATCTGACATCATGGGACGTCATTGTGACATCAATGTGATATCATTGTGACATTAATTTGACATGGGATGTCATGGGACATCATCGTGATATCATGACATTGTGACATGTATGTGACATAATTGTTATATCATTGTGACATCAATGTGGCATTATGGGATGTCATGGGACACCAATGTGATATCATGACATTGTGACATGAATGTGACATCATTGTGACATCAATGTGACATTATGGGACGTCATGGGACATCATTGCGATATCATGACATTGTGACATCAATGTGACGTTATGGGATGTCGTGGGACATCAATGTGATATCATGACATTGTGACATGAATGTGACATCACCGTGATATCATTGTGACATTATGGGATGTCATGGGACATCATTGTGATATCATGACATTGTAACATGAATGTGACATCATTGGGATATCATTGTGACATTATGGGATGTCATGGGACATCATTGGGATATCATTGTGACATTATGGGATGTCATGGGACATCATTGTAATATCATTGTGACATTATGGGATGTCATGGGACATCATTGTGATATCATGACATTGTGACATGAATGTGGCATCATTGTGACGTTATGGGATGTCATGGGACATCATTGTGACATCAATGTGATTTCATGACATTGTGACATGAATGTGAAATGATTGTGATATCATTGTGACATCAATGTGACATTATGGGATATTATGGGACATCATTGTGATATCATGACATTGTGACATGAATATGACATCATTGTGACATTATGCGATGTCATGGGACATCATTGTGACATCAATGTGATATGACATTGTGACATCATGTGACATCATTTTGACATGAATGTGACATTATGAGATGTCATGGCACATCATTGTGACATCAATGTGATATCATGACATTGTGACACGAATGTGACATCATTGTGATATCATTGTGACCTCAATGTGACTTTATTGGATGTCATGGGACATCTTTGCGATATCATTGTGACATCAATGTGACATTGTGGGATGTCGTGGGACATCATTGTGACATCATGTGACATGATGCCATGTCATGGGACGTCATTGTAACATGAATGTGAAATCATGACATTGTGACACGAATGTGACATCATTGTGATATCATTGTGACATCAATGTGACATTATGGGACGTCATGGGACATCATTGTGACATGAATGTGACATTATGGGACGTCATGGGACATCATTGTGACATGAATGTGACATTATGGGATGTCATGGGACATCATTGTGACATGAATGTGACATTATGGGATGTCATGGGACAACATTGTGCCATCATTGTGATATCATGACATTGTGACATGAATGTGACATCATTGTGATATCATTGTGACATCAATGTGACATTGTGGGATGTCATGAGACATCATTGTGCCATCATTCTGATATCATGACATTGTGCCATCATTCTGATATCATGACATTGTGACATCATTGTGATATCTATGTGACATTATGGGACATTGTGACATCAATGTGATATCGGGACATCATTGTGACATCATTGTGATATCTATGTGACATTATGGGACATTGTGACATCAATGTGATATCGGGACATCATTGTGACATCAATGCGACATCAATGCGACATCATTGTGATATCACGCGATGTAATTGTGACATCATGTGATGTCATTGAGATCGCATGTGATGTCATTGTGACATAAGTGTGATGTCATTGTGACATCAGTTTGATGTCATTGTGATATGCGATGTCATTGTGATATCATGCAAAGTCATTGTGACATCAATGTGAAATGACATTGTGACATCATGTGATGTCATTGTGAAATCAATGTGATATTATGACATTGTGATGCCATTGTAAAATCAATGTGACATGCGATGTAATTGTGACATCATGTGACATCAATGTGATACCATTTCGACGTCAATGTGACACCATGCAATGTCAATGTGACATCATGGGACGTCATTTTGACATCATGCGACGTCATTGTGACATCATGCGACGTCATTGTGACGTCATTGTGACATCATGCGACGAAATTGCGACATCAATATAATATGACATTTTGACATTATGTGATGTCATTGTGGAATCAATGTGATATCATGACATTGAGACGTCATTGTGGAATCAATGTGACATCATGCGATGTAATTGTGATATCATGCGACGTCGTTAGCCACGTGTAGTACGTGGACAACATGTATTTAATCTAATCATCATTCGTATTAGAATGTTCCTGTGTACATGGACCCTGAAAAAAATTATCTGATTATGACGTGCATTTTCATGCATCACACCTTAAATCGGAATACTTTACTTTGACATGCGCAGAACCTAACATAAACAGAAAGGTGCGTTATTGTTTGTGCTATGGCGTCACCTTTTGGACTAGTTCTCTCACTGCAGGTGCTGAAGAAGCAGTAGACTTCCACTGTTATCAAACATTGCTTTGTGCATTTCTGCTTGTCCGACATTATCACAGTATTTATTTATCATTTGTTCCTTTTGTTCACTACTTTTGTTTTACCTCTCTTTTTGAAATGGAGCTGTTCTGTGCCATTTATGTTGTGATTATGTCCGGGTTGCGGCACGTTTTCATGTTACATTCTATGTACGTGTCTGATGCTAGCAGTTAGCACCTGGAGTAGCTGTAATGTCTTGAATAAAACAGCTCGTTAAGACAACACTGGATCCCTCCTTTTATTGTTACATCGACACATGACACTCAATAACATACTGTTGAGTTTGTTGCTTTAAAACGAGACTAGCAAAAACAACAGTATAGAATGCTTCATCTGTGCATGTTGAATGGGAGCACACAGCAGCAAGACAATCACTATGAGACTACTAAATTTAGTCCCACTCCACTACCAAAGTACAAAACCCACCAGTGAAGTTGGCATGTTGTGTAAATGGTAAATAAAAACAGAATACAATGATTCGCAAATCCTTTTCAACTTATATTCAATTAAATAGACTGCAAAGACAAGATATTTAATGTTCGAACTGAGAAACGTATTTGTTTTGCAAATAATCATTAACCTAGAATTTAATGGCAGCAACACATTGCAAAAAAGTTGGCACAGGGGCATTTTTACCAATGTGTTACATGGCCTTTCCTTTTAACAACACTCAGTAAATGTTTGGGACTGAGGAGACCCATTTTTAAGCTTTTCAGGTGGAATTCTTTCCTATTCTTGCTTGGTGTACAGCTGAAGTTGTTCAACAGTCCGGGGGTCTCCGTTGTGGTATTTTAGGCTTCATATTGCACCACGCATTTTCAATGGGAGACAGGTCTGGACTACAGGCAGGCCATTCTAGTACCACCACTCTTTTACTACAAAGCCACGCTGTTGTAACACGTGCAGAATGTGGCCTGGCATTGTCTTGCTGAAATAAGCAGGGGCGTCCATGAAAAATACTTTGATTGGATGGCAACATATGTTACTCCAAAACCTGTATGTACCTTTCAGCATTAATGGTGCCTTCACAGATGTGTAAGTTATCCATGCCTCAGGCACTAATACACCCCCATACCATCACAGATGCTGGCTTTTCAACTTTGCGCCTAAAAAAAATCTGAATGGTTCTTTTCCTCTTTGTTACGGAGGACACGACATCCACAGTTTCCAAAAACAATTTGAAATGTGGACTCGTCAGACCACAGAACACTTTTCCACTTTGCATCAGTCCATCTTAGATGAGCTTGGGCCCAGCGAACCCGGCAGCATTTCTGGGTGTTGTTGATAAACGGCTTTCGCTTTGCATAGTAGAGTTTTAACTTGCACTTACAGATGTGGCGACGAACTGTAGTTACTGATAAATTTTTTACATATTTGTGATATATTTCTTATATATCTGTGATATTTTTCGGATATATTTGTGATATATTTTGTACATATTTGTGATATATTTCGTATACATTTGTGATATATTTCTTATATATTTGTGATATATTTCTTATATATGTGTGATATATTTCTTATATATTTCTGACATATTTGTGATATATTTCTTATATATTTCTGACATATTTGTGATATATTTCTTATATATCTGTGATATTTTTCATATATATTTGTGATATATCTTGTATGTATTTGTGATATATTTTGTATACATTTCTGACATATTTGTGATATATTTCTGACATATTTGTGATATATTTCTTATATATTTCTTATATATTTGTGATATATTTGTTATATAATTCTGACATATTTGTGATATATTTCTTACATATCTGTGATATTTTTCGTATATATTTGTGATATATTTTGTATCTATTTGTGATATATTTCGTATACATTTCAGACATATTTGTGATATATTTCTGACATATTTGTGATATATTTCTTATATATTTGTGATATATTTCTTATATATTTGTGATATATTTCTTATATATGTGTGACTTGATATATTTCTTATATATTTGTGATATATTTCTTATTTGTGATATATTTCTTATGTATTTGTGATATATTTCTTATATATGTGTGATATATTTCTTACATATTTGTGACGTATTTAAGGGCTTTCTCAGAATGACAACAAATTAATTCCACTTCCTCCACTTCCAATTGAACATCCTGCGGGATGGAGCCAATACAATCCCAATTTTTTAAATGGAATAAAATTCAAAATAGGGACTTTTACGCGCCAACACACTGCAGTGCATGGAAGGAAAATGCAGATATGCGACAAGTAGAGTGTCTCACCGGCGAAACTTGTCCCTCATCTTGTCAAGATCATCTCTGGTTCGACTTAGCTCCGCCTCCATGTAATGGCGGCCGCCGTCAAACTCCGCCTCCATGGCCTCCATCTTGTGCGTGGAGAGAGAAAGGCGCCGTCGCAGATCCTCATTCTGCTGCTGAAGGATTCTGGGTAACAAAAACAACAGGTGCTCAATCATTGGACAAGTTGAGCATAAAGTCGTTATCGAACAAATGAGGTTTGCTACAATGGCGCACAAACACGAGCACAACTGCTTGTGGACGTCAGTGTTTCCCTAACACTTTCCCGGCTCAAAGACATGAAATAAACACATTACAATGGGACTGTCTATGAAAAAGGGTGTGGTAAGCATTGTAATGACGGAACGAGCGCAAAAATCAGTGTTGCCAACTTAGCGATTTTTAGCCAATTTTGCAGCCAAACAGCTCAGAGAAATATAACTTGGTACTTGACACATGCTAACTAATAGCATGCTAACGGGTGACATGCTAATATTTGCATGCCAACTTTTTTAGCTGATTTTACATGCGTACGCTTCAAAGTCATATGAATTGGTACTTGGCGCATTCTAAGTGTTAGCATGCCAAGACAAGTGTGTTTACTTTTTAGCCAATTTTGCAGCTCACATAACTTGGTACTTGAAACATGCTAACATTAACTGCTAACTTTTCAGCCAAGTTTGCAGCCAAACACCTCAGAGTCATATTACTTGATAATTGACACACACTAACTGTTAGCATGCTAACAATCGCATGCTAACTTTTTTAGCTAATTTTACATGCGTACGCTTTGTAGTCGTATGACTTGGTACTTGATGCATTCTAAGTGTTAGCATGCCAACACAAGCATGCTTACTTTTTAGCAAGTTTTGCAACTCATAACTTGGTACTTGACACATGCTAACATTAACTGCCAACTTTTCAGCCAAGTTTGCAGCCAAACACCTCGGAGTCATATAACTTGGTAATTGACACACACTAACTGTTAGCATGCTAAAATTAATGTGCTAACTTTGCAGCCAATTTTGCATCTAAACACCTCAAGAGTCATATAAGGTACTTGAAACATGCTAACTGCTAGCATGCTAACATTAAAAAGCTAACTTTTTTTTGGATAATTCTACATGCGTAAGTTTCATAGTCATATGACTTGGTACTTGATGCATTCTAACTGTTAGCATGCAAACATAAGCGTGCTTATTTTTTAGACAATTTTGCAACTCATAACTTGGTACTTGACACATGCTAACTGTTAGCATGCTAACTGTTAGCATGCTAACATTAACATGCTAACTTTTCAGCCAATTTTGCAGCCAAACACCTCAGAGTCATATAACTTGTTAACTGACATATAATAACTGTGAGCATGCTAACATTAATGTGCTAACTTTTCAGCCAATTTTGCAGCCAAACCCCTCAAGAGTCATATAAGCCTGATACTTGAAACATGCTACATGTTAGCACACTGACATTCAAATGCTAAATGTTTTAGCTAATTTCACATGTGTACGCTGCATAGTAGTATGACTTGGTACTTGACGCATTCTAACTGTTAGCATGCAAACACAAGCTTGCTTACTTTTTAGCCAATTTTCCAACTCATAACTTGGTACTTGACACATGCTAGTCTGACCAGTCTTCCCTCCCAGGGAATTAGTCACTGGTCAATCCCAAGTTCTTTCGATGACATATATGCTGAGTAAGAAGGACCATCAAGACGGAATAAGAATATTATCAAGTTTTGCTAAAGCTTTAGGAGACCAGTCCACAGTCCGTTAATAAAGGCATCTAGAAGTGGTCTGACATTCAAACGAGAAGAGACAACTTATTGAATACGCAAACAGTCCCCCACCCGCCCAGAAAGGAATACAGCCTCTTTGTTCTAATACAGATAAGGTAAAAAGGGAGTCCTCCAACTCCCACATTCCAACCCCTCAAGACACTACACAGACATCTGCGGACACAAGATACAAGCATAAAAGAGTACACATGGAAAAATACTAGCTGATTCAAACATGACTATGAATAAAGAAATAACTCTTAAACATATATGCATTCTCCACACATGCTAGCATTAACGTGCTAACTTCTCAGCCAATTTTGCAGCCAAACACCTCAAGAGTTCTATAACTTGGTAATGGACACACACTAACTGTTAACATGCTAACATTAGCGTGCTCGCTTTATTAGCTCATTTTACATGCGTGCGCTTCATAGTCATATGACTTGGTACTTGATGCATGCTAACTGCTAGCATGCTAACGGGAGTGTTCAAGTTCGGCTCGCGCATTTCAGCGGATGGCACATTTACACGCGATTTATTTATATTATATTTAACATTACAGGCTAGACTACTGCAACGCACTTCTTGTCGGGATCCCCAGGAAGAACATCCAGAAGCTGCAATACATACAGAATAGTGCTGCTAGGATCCTGATGAGAGTGCGGAAATATGACCATATCACACCAACTCTCAAATCCCTTCACTGGCTTCATGTTCCACTCAGGATTGAATTCAAAGTCTAACCCACCAGTGCCTCCATGGAAATGCCCCCCTCTACCTCAAAGAACTGCTCACCCCCAAATCCTCCACACGAGACCTCCGCTCCGGACAGGCTAACCTCCTCCAACCTCCAAGGACAAAGCTACGAACAATGGGAGACCGGGCTTTCTGCTCCGCCGCTCCCAGTCTGTGGAACGCTCTCCCTGACCACCTGAGGGCACCACAGACTGTGGATGCTTTTAAAAAAGGCTTAAAAACCTTTCTTTTTAAAAAAGCCTTTTTTTTTTTAATAAATGCATACTAGTTTTAGCTATTTGGCTGTTCTAGTTTTTATTTTTTATTTTTATTTATTTATTTATTTGTTTCCTTTTTTTTTTTTTTTAAATACACTGTAGCACTTTGAGGTTGCTTACTCAATGTAAAGTGCTTTTTACAAATAAAATCTATTATTATAATTTCTCCCAAAAATTGCATATTCTAGTTTTTTTGTGTGATGTTCTACTCCGGGATGTTTTTATTTTGGCTTTAGATGTGTCGCGGGCCAATAAAATGTTTTAATGTTATTATGACGTGAAATAGACGTCTCACCTGATGCGGTCGGAATCGGATAGAAGGTCCTGAAAGACAAACAAAGAAGAGAAAGGGTCAGGAGGTGGCAACAAGGTGAGTGAGAGTCAAGGCACGCGTTGCATTGTGGGAAATGTGGTCCTAAACAGGGAGGAGGATAAGGACATAACCTACCTTGACACGCGACACTACTTCTTGTTTAGTAAGAGGAAGTCCATGTTTGTGTGCTTCGTCTGTTTGTTGACAATCCAACTTTTCTCTTCTATTTACCTTCAATACTTCCTCTACAAGCCCCGCCCCCTTTTTGATAGCTTCCCTGGGCTCTGGGGTCTCCCTGCCCGGCTCGCCGTCCTGCAGGGGCTTGAAGCGCTCGGCGCACTGCAGCGCCGCTACCCAGCCGTCCCAACGCTCGCTGCGGCCCGACGATTTGCCCCCCGCCGACGGCCGCTTCTTCTGGAGGCAATCGTGGTGGCCGGGGGCGGGTCTTCGCTGCGCTCCGGAGGCCTCCCTGCCGAGCATGGTGAGGTGGGCGGGGCTCATGACCCGGCAGGTGATTTCATCCAGGAAGCTGGAGAAGCGAACCTTCTCTTCCAGGAAGTGCATCTTCCAATTCAGCTGCTTGGCGCGGGGGCAGGGCGGGCTGGAGGAGCGCCGCACGCTGGAGGAGCGCCGCACGCCGGGGGAGGGAGGGCGGGCTGGAGGAGCGCCGC
>NC_084739.1:74602857-74615357 GCF_033978785.1 Entelurus aequoreus
TAAAAATGTCGGGCAAAGCGAGACCAGCTTGCTAGTAAATAAAAAAATTTTAAAAAATAGAGGCAGCTCACTGGTAAGTGCTGCTATTTGAGCTATTTTTAGAACAGGCCAGCGGGCTACTCATCTGGTCCTTACGGGCTACCTGGTGCCCGCGGGCACCGCGTTGGTGACCCCTGCTCTATCACAAAAAAACAAGAGTTGTAGAAATTATTGGAAACTCAAGACAGCCATGACATTATGTTCTTTACAAGTGTATGTAAACTTTTGACCACGACTGCATTAAGCTTGTATGTCTCCTATATTTCAACATTGTAATTGGAATGTAAACTTACAAATATCCAAGTTAAATAAAACAAACAATAAAAATAAAATATACTCTGTTAGCAAAATGTTGCACTTGAATAAAAATCTCAACCAAAAGCAACAAAATAGGTTCTGTCTCTGTTAAAGAGGGGGTGGGGACCCCTAAATATACACAACCAAAGCAATAAATACCTTGGTAAGTTAAGTTAATGTGACCAAAATGATCAGGGTTATCATTACCATCGTGGTATTGTTGCATGTGCTCAAAAAGTACGTATACACACTTAAATATTCTAATTAAAATATATATATATTTTTTTAGACAACTACAATTAATAGACACTAAAATATTGTATATGTTCTTGGCAGAAGAAACATTAAATATTGTTTTTGTCTTTATCAGAGTCATACTATCTTTATTTAGTGCTTATATATAAAATATAAATAATATTATCTTCTTCCATTTTAATTTAATAAACGTTTTACAATATATATTTAACTTCTTTTATCAACCCTTTACCTCAAATGTAACCTTTTATTTACATCTTTACCTTCTATTTACCTTCGACTTACCCTTTAGCGCCTTTTTTAACTTCTTTTATGTACCTCTGATTTATTCTTTACCTTCTTTTACAATCATTTACTGTCTATTTAACTTGTTTTACCTTCTTTTACATTTGATTTACATTTTACCTTTTGTTTACCTTCTACTGACCATTTATATTATTGTACCACCTATTTAACTTGTTTTACTTTTTTTTACCTTCTTTATACCTTTTTTGTTTTACTTTTTTGCCTTCTACCGACCTTATTTTAACCTTTTACCTTTACTTTATTTTACCTTCTATTTACCCTTTACCTTTTTTAATCTTACTTTCTATCCAACTTGTTTTACCTTGTTTGATCTTTTGTTTACCTTCTTCTAGATATTATTTACCTTCTAATTACCTTATTTTACCTTTTACTTACCTTCAAGTCATCCTTTTAAACTTATTTTACCTTTTATTTACATTTTAACTAGGGATGTCCGATAATGGCTTTTTGCCGATATCCGATATGCCGATATTGTCCAACTCTTTAATTACCGATACCGATATCAACCGATATATACAGTCGTGGAATTAACACATTATTATGCCTAATTTGGACAACCAGGTATGGTGAAGATAAGGTATTTTTTTAAAAAATTAATCAAATAAAATAAGATAAATAAATTAAAAACATTTTCTTGAATAAAAAAGAAAGTAAAACAATATAAAAACAGTTACATAGAAACTAGTAATTAATGAAAATTTGTAAAATTAACTGTTAAAGGTTAGTACTATTAGTGGACCAGCAGCACGCACAATCATGTGTGCTTACGGACTGTATCCCTTGCAGACTGTATTGATATATATTGATATATAATGTAGGAACCAGAATATTAATAACAGAAAGAAACAACCCTTTTGTGTGAATGAGTGTAAATGGGGGAGGGAGGTTTTTTGGGTTGGTGCACTAATTGTAAGTGTATCTTGTGTTTTTTATGTGGATTTAATAAAAACAAAACCAAAAAAAAACAAACGATACTGATAAAAAAAAAAACGATACCGATAATTTCCGATATTACATTTTAACGCATTTATCGGTCTGCCGATATTATCGGACATCTCTAATTTTAACTTGTATTTACCGCATGTTTCCTTCCATTTTCTTTTTACATTGTTTTACCATCTATTTAACTTGGTTTACATTTTATTTACCTTCTATTTACCTTATTTTTCCTTTTACTTACCATAAAGTTATCCTTTTAACCATAGTTTAGATTTTATTTGCATTTTCACTTGTATTTACCTTATTTTACCTTATATTTCCCCTTTACATTCTTTTACCATCTATTTAACTTGTTTTACCTTTGTTTACCTTCTATTCATATTTTTTTGTTTTACTTTTTTGCCTTCTATTGGCCTTATTTTAACCTTTTACCTTACTTTCTTTTACCTTCTATTCACCCTTTACCTTTTTTAACCTTACCTTCTATCTAACTTGTTTTACCTTTTTCGATCTTTTATTTACCTTCTTCTACCTTTTATTTACCTTGTAATTACCTCATTTTACCGTTTACTTACCTTCGAGTTATCCTTTTAAACTTATTTTACCTTTTATTAACTTGTATTTACCTTCCATTTCCCTTTTGCATTCTTTTACCATCTATTTAACTTGTCTTACCTTTTATTTACCTTCTAAATACCTTATTTTACCTTTTAATTACCATAAAGTTATCATTTTAACCCTATTTTAGCTTTTATTTACATTTTAACTTTTAAGGTAAATTATTTGCCTTATTTACCTTATTTTACCTTCTATTTTCCCTTTACATTCTTTTACCATCTATTTAACTTGCTTTACCTTGTATTTACCTTCTAATTACCTTATTTTACTTACCATAAAGTTATCCTTTAAACCCTATTTTAGCTTTTATTTACATTTTAACTTTTATTTACCTTATTGTACCTTCTATTTCACCTTTACATTATTTTACTATCTATTTAACTTGTTTTACCTTCTATTTACCTTCTAATTACCTTATTTTACCTTTTACTTACCATAAAGTTATCCTTTTACCTTATTTTAGCTTTTAATAACATTTTAACTTTTCTTTACTTTATTTTACCTACTATTTCCCCTTTACATTCTTTTACCTTCTATCTAACTTGTTTTACCTTTGTTTACCTTCTATTTACCTTATTTTCAACCATATTTTACCTTCTAACTAATTTGTTTTACCTTCTTTTATGCAATCCAGATTTGATAAAATTTTTATTACACTTATTAAACGATTAATTAAAGAATGAGAATATAAATCAAAGCTTTTTTCTGATGGAAATAATTGATTAATCGTTGCAGCCCTAGTAGAGTACATATCATAGTTTAACAATAAAAACATGTCATATTTTACCTATGTATTTTATACTTTAAAGTGAATTTAGTCACTGTGTAAATGATAGCTTTTATGAACTGTACATGGCAGCTTTGTTTTGTGTGGTCTGAAAGAATTTCAAAGTAGCTGTTCAGTAATTGAAATATTGTATCCTTGGGCATTTTATGACTTAGAGGGCAATTTGTACACACACTTTATGACCTACAAATGCCTCACAAATTGATGTTTAGCCTCGCTGGCTTCAAATATCTTTGCCCTCGGCGACGTGCGCCAGTGGAAAATGTGTTATACTTGTATAGCGCTTTTCTACCTTCAAGGTACTCAAAACGCTTTGACACTATTTCCACATTCACCCATTCACACACAGATGGCGGGAGCTGCTTTGCAAGGCCCTAACCACGACCCATCAGGAGCAAGGGTGAAGTGTCTTGCTCAAGGACACGACGGACGTGACTAGGTTGGTAGAAGGTGGGGATCGAACCAGGAACCCTCAGGTGGCGCCACGCCATCCACAGTGTGTTTTGGCTTGGAACGCTCAGGACGAACGTGGCGTGCTTTATTACCTCACCAAAGAGATGACGTTGTCGCCAGGGTGTGTTTGTTTGTGTTAATGTCCCCGTGTCGTGGTCTCGTCTGAAAGGACGCGCAACGCAAAAGACGGACGCTTTGGACTAACTACTTCAAAAAGAAATGGTAGTACAAATTATAGCAACGCTGGGATGGCTATTCCGAGAGAAAAAAATGGGAAATGTAGTTTATCTTTAGACCGGCCGACGCAAAAAAGCGCCAGGAAAAAACTACACTCACCAAGTTTTGTTTGATACCGTCACGGCATTATTGTGAAGATTTTGTAACCGCAAAACCAAAATAATGTCTGATTGTAGCATTTTTTTAAAGTAACAAAATATCAAAATGTCCCCCACATACTTTTTATAGTAAATCGTATTATTTATAATAATTTTGTATAAATTTGGTCTAAATTTTTTCTTTTTTTCCTACATTTTTACTTTAGTTTTTTTTCGACGCCACACTTTGGGTACCCTTCTGATCATATTACGCCTATACTGGCTCACCTGCACTGGCTTCCTGTGCACTTTAAGATGTGACTTTAAGGTTTTACTACTTACGTATAAAATACTACACGGTCTAGCTCCATCCTATCTTGCTGATTGTATTGTACCATATGTCCCGGCAGGAAATCTGCGTTCAAAGAACTCCGGCTTATTAGTGATTCCCAGAGCCCAAAAAAAGTCTGCGGGCTATAGAGCGTTTTCTATTCGGGCTCCAGTACTCTGGAATGCCCTCCCGGTAACAGTTAGAGATGCTACCTCAGTAGAAGCATTTAAGTCCCATCTTAACACTAGAAGTCCCAGCATTTTTCTGTCTACCTAGAAGACCCAGAGAGGGGTCATTTGGCCCGACGCTTTTCCCGAATACACTAATCACTCATTTTGTTATGGTAATGAGGCTGTTAGGGGCAGTTTGTCTAGGTAGACAGAAAAATTATACATGTGGGAAATGCCGAAAGGAGCAATGGCAGTGCCAGGATTGTGAGTGACTGCTCAAATGTATGTCAGTCACGTTTACATGGACATGGTTTTTCATTCTTTGTAAATATGCTTTTTTCTTTGTAAATTTTTTTTTTTAAACTATTTTTGGCACACAAAAATAACAATTGCTTCTGCAACAACCCTCCACACCAAAACTGGGAAAACAGTTGCTTTTTCATTCTTTGTAAATATGTTTTGTTTTGTATTTTTTTAACAATAAATGTCAGAGTGTTGATCCCTTCATTCTGTTGATCCTTGCAAAAACACACACAACCTACCTCAGAACTAAAGCTTGAGCTGTAAGGTCCCCTCCCCCACACAGGCTCAAGTGGCCCCCTGCCGTGTGCCACTAACAGCCACATTTTCATAACAAAAGGAGTGTCCACAGGGGGGACTAGGGGTCAAATGACCCTCTTGTGTGTTTTCTAGGTAAAAGTGTCAATTGACCCTTCTCTGGGACTTCGCGTGTTAAAACTATCTTGTATACTCTAGCCTTTAAATAGACCCCCTTTTTTAGACCAGTTGATCTGCCCCCCTATCCTTCGTGGAGAGGTGGGGCACAGATTCGGTGACCACAGATGATGCGCTAGCTGTCCAAAATCGGGACCAAGGGTGGACCACTCGTCTGTGCATCAGTTGGGGACGTCTCTGTGCTGCTGACCTGTCTCCACTCAAGATGATCTCCTGCTGGCCCCACTATGGACTGGACTCTCACAATATTATGTTAGATCCACTATGGACTGGACTCTCATTATATTATGTTAGATCCACTATAGACTGGACTCTCACAATATTATGCTGGATCCACTATGGACTGGACTCTCACTATTATGTTAGATCCACTATGGACTGGACTCTCACAATATTATGCTAGATCCACTATGGACTGGACTCTCACAATATTATGCTGGATCCACTATGGACCGGACTCTCACAATATTATGTTAGATCCACTATGGACTGGACTCTCACAATATTATGCTGGATCCACTATGGACTGGACTCTCACTATTATGTTAGATCCACTATGGACTGGACTCTCACAATATTATGTTAGATCCACTATGGACTGGACTCTCACAATATTATGCTAGATCCACTATGGACTGGACTCTCACACTATTATGCTGGATCCACTATGGACTGGACTCTCACTATTATGTTAGATCCACTATGGACTGGACTCTCACAATATTATGTTAGATCCACTATGGACTGGACTCTCACAATATTTTGCTAGATCCACTATGGACTGGACTCTCACTATTATGTTAGATCCACTATGGACCGGACTCTCACAATATTATGTTAGATCCACTATGGACTGGAATCTCACAATATTATGTTAGATCCACTATGGACTGGACTCTCACAATATTATGCTGGATCCACTATGGACTGGACTCTCACTATTATGTTAGATCCACTATGGACCGGACTCTCACAATAATATGCTAGATCCACTCGACGTCCATTGCACCGGTCGCCCTCCAAAGTTTCTCATTGTCATCCCATTGGGTTTAGTTTTTTCTTGCCCTGATGTGGGATCTGAGCCGAGGATGTCGTTGTGGCTTGTGCAGCCCTTTGAGACACTCGTGATTTAGGGCTATATAAGTAAACATTGATTGATTGATTGATTCTTGTATGAAAAAAGGAGCGCTTTATTTGCTCACCCTAACCCAGTGATTTTCAACCACAGATATTGTCTGGTGTGCCATGGGAAGTTATGCAACTTCACCTAATTGGTCCAAAAAATATTTTTTGCAAATCAATAATCACAATAATGTGCCGTTGTCTGGTGCCTGTGCTGTGTAATCTTGTAATACTCCATATCAGTAGGTGGCAGGAGGTAGTTCATTGCTTTGTAGAAGTCGGACCGCGACAAGGATGTTTTGTCGTGATCCCAATATGCAGAGCACAGCGGGAGACAGAGTGAAGGTAAAAAGGTAAGTAACGCTTAAACCAAAAATTAACAAAAGGCAAGTGCCGCTAGGAAAAGGCACTGAAGCATAGGGATGGCTATGTAAAACAAAAGTAAAACTGAACTGGCTACAAAGTCAACAAAAACAGAATGCTGGACAACAGCAAAAACTTACAGCGTGTGGAGCAAAGACGGCGTCCACAAAGCACATCCGTACATGACATGACAATAAACAGTGTCCCCACAAAGAAGGATAGCGTACGCACAACTTAAAATAGTCTTGATTGCGAAAACCAAGCAGGTGCGGGCAATAGCACTCAAAGGAAGGCGTGAAGCTGCTACAGGAGAACACCAACAAAACAGGAAGGGTCACCAATAAACCGCGCAAGACAGGAACTAAAGCACTACACACAGGAAACAACAACAAACTCAAAATAAGGCACGACAACCTGGTGGAGTTTCATTTTTTAACCTTTTCTGCTGGTGGTGTGCCTCCGTATTTTTTTATAGAAAAAAATGTGCCTTGGCTCAAAAAAGGTTGAAAAACTCTGCCCTAACCCACCTACGGTGAGGTCCACAAGTATTTGTACACCCTGCAATTTTGCAAGTTCTCCCACTTAGAAATTAGGGAGAGGTCTGAAATGTTCATCATAGATGCATTTCCACTATTAGAGACATAATCTGAAAAGAAAAATCCGGAAATCACATTGTATGATTTTTTTAATGATTTATTTGTATGTTACTGGGGTTCATAAGTATTTCCACACATGAGAATCAGCAAGAATTATGACTCTCAAAGAGCTGTCAGTCTTCCTTAAAAAAAGTCCATCTTTACCCCACAACTAATCACCCACCCACCAACCCTTTGAGCTCATTAAAGTCAGTCAAGGTCCAACTGCTACCATGGGCAAGACCAAAGAGCTGTCAAAAGAGACCAGAGATAAAATTGTAGAGCTCCAAGAAGCTGGAAAAGGCTTATGGGACACTTGGGAAGCAGCTTGGTGATAATAGATCAACTGTTGCTGCAATTGTTAGAAAATGGAAGAGGCTAAACATGACTGCTAATCTACCTCGGACTGGGGCTCTATGTAAGATCTCTCCTCGTGGGGCATCACTCATGATAAGAAAAGTGAGGAATCAGCCCAGAACTACACAGCAGGACCTGGTGAATGACCTGAAGAGAGCTGGGACCACTGTTTCCAAGGCTACTATCAGTAGAACACTACGGCGTAGAGCTTTAAAATCATGCATCGCACGGAAGGTTCCCCTGCTCAAGTCAGCCCATGTCCACGCCCGTCTGAAGTTTGCCAATGGCCATCTGGATGATCCAGAGGAGGCCAAAATAGAACTTTTTGGTATAAACTCCAATCGTTGGGTATGGAGGAAAAATAAGGATGAGTATCATCCCAAGAACACCATCCCTACAGTGAAGCATGGGGGTGGAAACATCATGCTTTGGGGGTGCTTATCAGCAAAGGGGAAAGGACGATTGCCCTGTATTAAAAAGAGGATGGACGGGGCCATGTATTGTGAGATTTTGGCCAAAAACCTCCTTCCCTCAGTCACAGCATTGAAGATGGGTCATGGCTGGGTCTTCCAACGTGACAATGACCCGAAGCACACAGCCAGGATAACCAAGGAGTGGCTCCATACCAAGCATATCATGGTTCTGGAGTGGCCTAGCCAGTCCCCAGGCCTAAATCCAATAGAAAATCTTTGGCGAGAGCTGAAGCTTCGTGTTACTCGGCGACAGCCCCGAAATCTGACAGATCTAGAGAAGATTTGTGTGGAGGAGTGGGCCAAAATCCCGGTTGCCGTGTGTGCAAACCTGGTGAAGAACTAGAGGAAACCTTTGACCTCTGTAATTGCATTCTGCACTAAATATTAACACTGATGTTCTCATGTGTGCAAATACTTATACATACAAATAAATCATTAAAAAATAATACAATGTGATTTCCGGATTTTTCTTTTTAGATTATGTCTCTAATAGTGGAAATACGTCTATGATGAACATTTCAGACCTCTCCCTAATTTCTAAGTGGGAGAACTTGCAAAATTGCAGGATGTGCAAATACAAACCCCGTTTCCATATGAGTTGGGAAATTGTGTTAGATGTAAATATAAACAGAATACAATGATTTGCAAATCATTTTCAACCCATATTCAGTTGAATATGCTACAAAGACAACATATTTGATTTTCAAACTGATAAACATTTTTTTTTGTTGCAAATAATCATTAACTTTAGAATTTGATGCCAGCAACACGTGACAAAAAGTTGGGAAAGGTGGCAATAAATACTGATAAAGTTGGGGAATGCTCATCAAACACTTATTTGGAACATCCCACAGGTGAACAGGCAAATTGGGAACAGGTGGGTGCCATGATTGGGTATAAAAGTAGATTCCATGAAATGCTCAGTCATTCACAAACAAGGATGGGGCGAGGGTCACCACTTTGTCAATAAATGCGTGAGCAAATTGTTGAACAGTTTAAGAAAAACCTCTCTCAACCAGCTATTGCAAGGAATTTAGGGATTTCACCATCTACGCTCCGTAATATCATCAAAGGGTTCAGAGAATCTGGAGAAATCACTGCACGTAAGCAGCTAAGCCCGTGACCTTCGATCCCTCAGGCTGTACTGCATCAACAAGCGACATCAGTGTGTAAAGGATATCACCACATGGGCTCAGGAACACTTCAGAAACCCACTGTCAGTAACTACAGTTGGTCGCTACATCTGCAAGTGCAAGTTAAAACTCTCCTATGCAAGGCGAAAACCGTTTATCAACAACACCCAGAAACGCCGTCGGCTTTGCTGGCCCTGAGCTCATCTAAGATGGACTGATACAAAGTGGAAAACTGTTCTGTGGTCTGACGAGTCCACATTTCAAATTGTTTTTGGAAACTGTGGACGTCGTGTCCTCCGGACCAAAGAGGAAAAGAACCATCCAGATTGGTCTAGGCGCAAAGTTGAAAAGCCAGCATGTGTGATGGTATGGGGGTGTATTAGTGCCCAAGACATGGGTAACTTACACATCTGTGAAGGCGCCATTAATGCTGAAAGGTACATACAGGTTTTGGAGCAACATATGTTGCCATCCAAGCAACGTTACCATGGACGCCCCTGCTTATTTCAGCAAGACAATGCCAAGCCATGTGTTACATCAACGTGGCTTCATAGTAAAAGAGTGCGGGTACTAGACTGGCCTGCCTGTAGTCCAGACCTGCCTCCCATTGAAATGTGTGGCGCATTATGAAGCCTAAAATACCACAACGGAGACCCCCGGACTGTTGAACAACTTAAGCTGTACATCAAGCAAGAATGGGAAAGAATTCCACCTGAGAAGCTTCAAAATTGTGTCTCCTCAGTTCCCAAACGTTTACTGAGTGTTGTTAAAAGGAAAGGCCATGTAACACAGTGGTGAACATGCCCTTTCCCAAATACTTTGGCATGTGTTGCAGCCATGAAATTCTAAGTTATTATTTGCCAAAAAAAAATAAAGTTTATAAGTTTGAACATCAAATATCTTGTCTTTGTAGTGCATTCAACTGAATATGGGTTGAAAAGGATTTGCAAATCATTGTATTCCGTTTATATTTACATCTAACACAATTTCCCAACTCATATGGAAACGGGGTTTGTACTTGTGGACCTCACTGTACATCACAGTAAGGGTGAATTCGCCTCATTGGAGGCTTTTTTGTTGGTATTAGAGCTATCTTTGATGTTAGCGGGTTTATTCTGAATATGTGTTTTGTCTGGAACGGATTACTTGGATTCACAAAATTGCTCCGGGTGTGGTGAGATTCAGTCTCCGTCGAACCTTTTGGAACGGGTAGCGAAGCCGAGGCACCACAGCACAGTACTTCTGTTGTTTCACTGACCAAAAGGCCAAATGGTGCGTTTGAGGTCAATGTGTTGATGAGTTGCCATGGCAACAAGTGATCCATCAACACTGTTTTGTTCCTCAGCGGTTGAAAGGCGACAGCGCCACCTTCAGTCCTTCCCCAGCTGACCGCACGCACGCACACGCACGCACATAAAGCCGGACTGATACCGAGCCGAGGCGGGCGGGGCCGAGGGGCCGGTGATCGAAGTCCAACATGGCCGCACCTGGGCTAACGGAGCGATCAGACAAAGCCACGCCCACAGCCGAACCTGCTCACCTCGGTGTTGGGCCCGGTGGTCCGCCAACGGCACACCGAGCCGAGCGGAAACTTTAGCCGAAGCTTCGCTCTCCGGCGCGGCGGACTCCCCTGCGATCCGACGCCGGGAGCGAGCGACGATCCTCGGCCGTCGAGCTGCTGCTGGACGCGGGCGGCGAGAGGATCAAAAGTCGCCGTGGAGCCTTCGAGCGAGCGGCGAAAATCACTCGGAGAAAGTTGATGTGCTCTTCGCCTTAACTGTCGCCATCTTCGCCCGCGGGGCATCATGGGTAATCCTCTTCTGGAATCCCGTGCGCCCCTCCCCTCCCTGTGCGTGCTGCGCGTAGTGACGTCTTCACACCGTGACGTCACCGCCTACTGATCACATGATCGATTCACTTGATTGTTTTTGCTTCACATTCAAAATGGACGATGTGCCGTGGAGGTTCATTTGTGTCTTTATTGAGGACGCTCCTTTTTTTTTTTACTGAACTCATGTACTGAACTGTGCAATCTACTAATAAAAGTTTCAATCAATGTCACTGAATTTGCTGTCTTTGAATTTTGTGAACTGAATTACTTGCATCAAATCATCCCAGCAATTTCATAGAATCAAATGTTGAGAGCAAAAAGTGGGTGTTTAAAAATTCAGTTTGTTTAAATACAGTGTTTTAAAATCAAATGTGTAAACGATCAGGAGAGAAATCATTTTATAAAAATAAAGAGTCTAAAAATTTAGTGCAGATATATTCAAGGTATATATTTTTTAACAATGAACATACATATACAAACACATTGAAGCACTTCCAATATAATAGAATTCAACATAATAAATATAATTCAAACAATTATGCAAACAAAAAACTGTTAAAGTATATATACAAGACAATAGAGATTCTATATATAATATAATATAAATATATATATATATGTAATATAATAAATATATGTCATATACACAGTCTAAACACAGACTCTGGCAAAACTTCAGTATTAATGCTATTGGACCTCAGTGCTGCATTTGACACTGTCGACCACTCAATACTTTTGGACAGGTTGGAAAACTGGGTGGGGATCTCAGGCACAGTTTTAAGCTGGTTCAAGTCATATCTACAAGACAGGAACTATTTTGTTTCCATTGGTGACTTTGTATCACAACCAACCAACGTAACGTGTGGGGTCCCCCAAGGTTCAATCTTGGGGCCAACTTTATTTAACATCTATATGCTCCCGCTAGGACAAATCATGCAAAATAATAACATAGACCATCATTGCTATCCCGATGACACCCAAATCTATGTAGCGCTATCACCAAATGACTATCGCCCCATAGATCATCTGTGCCAGTGCATTAAGCAAGTCAAACACTGGATGTGCCAAAATTTCCTACAACTAAATGAAGATAAAACTGAGATAATTGTTTTTGGTGCTAAAAAAGAAAGGTTTAAAGTCGTCCAACACCTTCAATCACTGTCCCTGAAAACCTCAAATAAAGCCAGAAATCTTGGGGTTTTTTTAGATTCTGATTTACATTTCGACAGTCACATCAAATCAGTAACAAAATCGGCCTACTATCACCTCAAAAATGTAAAAAGACTTAGAGGGGTCATGTCAGCTCAAGACTTTGAAAAACTTGTACATGCCTTTATTACCA
>NC_084739.1:74620357-74632857 GCF_033978785.1 Entelurus aequoreus
ACAACTACACACTACACATCATACAGCTACACAACACACATCATACAACTACGCACTAGACATCATACAACTACTTATCCCACATCATACAACTGCACATTACACATAACATGTCATACAACTACATATCACACAACTACACATCATACAACTACACACTACACATCATACAACTATACATCATACAACTACACACTACACGTCATACAACTACACACTGTACATCATGCAACTATACTTTACACATCATACAACTACACACTATACATCATACAACTACACACTACACATCCTATAATTACACTTCAACCAACTACACACTACACATCATACAACTACACACTACATATCATACATCTACACACTACATCATAGAACTACACACTATACATCATATAACTACACACTATACATCATATAACTACACACTATACATCATGCAACTACACACTATACATCATACAACTACACACTATACATCATACAACTACACACTATACATCATGCAACTACACACTATACATCATACAACTACACACTATACATCATGCAACTACACACTATACATCATACAACTACACACTATACATCATACAACTACACACTATACATCATGCAACTACACACTATACATCATACAACTACACACTATACATCATATAACTACACACTATACATCATGCAACTACACACTATACATCATACAACTACACACTATACATCATACAACTACACACTATACATCATGCAACTACACACTATACATCATACAACTACACACTATACATCATACAACTACACACTATACATCATACAACTACACACTACACATACAATTACACTCTATACATCATACAACTACACACTATACATTATACAACTACTTGATATACATCATATAACTACACAATATACATCATATAACTACACATCATACACACATGTGTGTGTGTGTGCGTGCGTGTGTTTGTGTGTGTGTGTGTGTGTGTGTGTGTGTAAGGGGCGGGGTCTCAGCTGCCATTCTGAGAGCGGGATGACCCCCCCCCCCCCTATTGTGCTTTGCCAGGTGGTTTGTGTGTGTGTTGACGCTCACTTCGGACGAGGAACCTCCAGCTGCTCTGACTACGCTTCTTCATGCAGGTTAGAACCTTGACACGCGGAACCCTACAGACATATTACACCAGTACGACATCCACACAGGTGTGTTTTTACATTAGAACATAGACCAATTACTTTTTGCTGTGGTTCGGTTCTAAGTGGTTACATTCTCTATTGCAGAGGTTGGAGTGGTCACTGCAAAGGTTCATTAACTAGGTAGGTTCTACTCATCACTCTTGACTGAGGAGGTTCTGTTGATCATCTGCTACAGAGCTTGTAGAAGTAATGGCAGAGACCCTAATAATTACTACAGTGGTTCTTGTGTTTGCCAAAGAGGTTCTAATAATCATTGCAGAAGTTCTAATTATGACTACACAAGTTCTAGTAATTACTTCAGAAGTTGTGGTAATCTATTGCTGTCGTAGGTCCAGTGATCACTGCATAGGTTCTAGTGGTCACTTCAGAGGTTTCAGTAGTGTCTGCAGATGTTGCAGAGGTTTTATTAATTACTGAAGACATTTTAATGATAACTACAGAGGTTCTAGTGATTACTTCAGGGGCTGTAGTGGTCATAGCAGAGGTTGCAGAAGTTCTAGTGAAAACTGCAGAGGTTAATTAACTAGATAGGTTCTACCAACCACTCTTGACTCAGGAGGTTCAGCTGAACTTGTGCTAAAGAGCTTGTAGAGGTAACGGCAGATACCCTAATAGTTACTACAGTGGTTCTATTGTTTGCCAAAGATGTTTTATTGATCATTGCAGAAGTTCTAATTACCTCGGATTCTGGTGATTACTTCAGAAGTTTTGGTGATGTATTGCTATAGTAGGTCCAGTGATCACTGCATAGGTTCTAGTGGTCACTTCAGAGGTTTCAGTAGTGTCTGCAGAAGTTGAAGAGGGTCTATTAATTACTGAAGACGTTTTAATGATAACTACAGAGGTTCTAGTGATTACTTCAGGGGCTGTAGTGGTCATAGCAGAGGTGGCAGAAGTTCTAGTGAAAACTGCAGAGGTTAATTAACTAGATAGGTTCTACCAACCACTCTTGACTCAGGAGGTTCAGCTGAACTTGTGCTAAAGAGCTTGTAGAGGTAAAGGCAGATACCCTAATAGTTACTACAGTGGTTCTATTGTTTGCCAAAGATGTTCTATTGATCATTGCAGAAGTTCTAATTACCTCGGATTCTGGTGATTACTTCAGAAGTTTTGGTGATGTATTGCTATAGTAGATCCAGTGATCACTGCATAGGTTGTAGTGGCCAATTCAGAGGTTTAGCGGTAGAAAATGGATGGATGGAAGTTGATCTATAGAGGTTGTTATAATCTTTCCAGACAACAAGGTTCCAGTGCAAGGTTGCAGAAGTTCTATTATTACTGCAGACGTTTTACTGATGACTACAGAGGTTATTGTGATTATTTCAGAGGTTCTAGTAGTCATAGCAGAGGTTGTAGTTATTACCGCAGAGTTTCATTAACTATGTAGATTCTCCTAATCACTCTTGACTAAGGAGGTTCTGCTGATCTTCTGCTAAAGAGGTTGTAGTGGTAACAGCAGAAACCTTAATATTTACTACAGTGGTTCTTGTGTTTTCCAAAGAGGTTCTACTAATCATTGCAGAAGTTCTAATTATGACTACAATGGTTCTAGTGATTACTTAAGACATTCTGGTGGTCTATTGCTATAGCAGATCCAGTGATCATTGCATAGGTTCTAGTGGGTGCTATTAGAGGTTCAAATGGTTAGGTTGTTGTAATCTTTCCAGACAAAGAAGTTCTAGTGGTCACTGTAGAAGTTCTAATAATTACTACAGATGTTTTAATGATGACTACAGAGGTTCTAGTGATTACTTCAGAGGCTGTAGTGGTCATAGCAGTGGTTCTAGCGATCACTATAGAGGTTCAATCACCACATAGGTTCTACTAATCACTCTAGACTGAGGTTGTAGTGGTCACTGCTGATGTTCTAATGATCACCTCTGAGGTTCTAGTTGGTTCTTTAGAGGTTGTTGTATTCCAGAGGACCTTGTGGTCCTTGTAAAGATTCTGCTGATCCACTGCTATAAACGTCGTAGTGGTAACGGGAGAGGTCCCAATAATTACAACAGCGGTTCTATGGTTTGCAAAATAAGTTCTAATAATCACTGCAGAAGTTCTAATTATGACTACATACAGTACGTTCTAGTGATTACTTCATAGGAGTTCTGGTGATCTATAGCCATAGAGGATCTGGTGATCACTGCACAGGTTCAAGTGGGTACTTTTAGAGGTTCTAGTGGTCTTTCCAGAAGAACTAGTGATCACCGCAGATGTTCAACCTGCTTCTAGAGAGGTTGTTGTAGTCTCTCCAGAGGAGCTTGTGATCATTGCAGAGGTTCTGCTGATCTACTGCTATAGAGGTTGTTGTGATCTTTACAGTTGTTTTAGTGGTCACAGCAGATGTTCTAATGATTACTTCAGAGGTTCTAGTTGTGTCTATATAGGTTGTTGTGATATTTCCAGGGGACCTGGATGATAGTTCTGCTGATATACTGATATATAGGTTGGAGTGGTATCGGTAGAGTTCCTCATAATAAATAACCAAAGTGGTTCTAATGTTTTCTTAAGAGCATCTATTAATCACTGCAAAGGTTCTACTAATGATTACTGAGGTTGTATCATTACTTCATAGTCTGGTGATCTATTGCTATAGTAGATCCAGTGATCACTGCATAGGTTCTCGTGAGTGCTATTAGAGGTTTTAGTGGTCACTGCAAATGTTGTAATGTGGTTTTAGTTTTTTCTAAAAATTCTAGTGGTCACTCCAGAGGTTTTATTCATTGCTGTAAACATTTTAATGATAACTACAGAGGTTCTACTGATTAGTTCAGAGGTTGTAGTGCTCATAGCAAAGGTTGGAGGGGTTCTAGTGATCTTTCCAGAGGTTCTAGGGATCACTGCAGATGCTCTGCTTGTTTTTATAGAGGTTCCAGAGGATCTTGTGGTTATTGCATAGGTTCTGTTGATCCACTGCCACAGAGGTTGTCGTAGTAACGGTAGAGGTCCTAATAATAAACATAGTGGCTCTAATGTTTACTTAAGAGGTTGTAATAATCACTGCAGAGATTTTACTGATGACTACATATGTTCTAGTAATTACTTCAGGGGTTCAGGTTATCTATAGAAATAAAAGTTCTAGTGGTCACTGTTTATGTTTTAACAATCACTTCAGAGGTCATATTTGTTTCTTTAGTTTTCTTTCTAAAGGTTCTAGTGGTCACTGTGGTAGTTCTTATGATTTGATGTAGAGGTTCTAATGTTTAGTAGAGAGGTTCTAGTGGTCACTGCAGAAGTTCTGCTGATTTGATGTAGATGTTCTAATGTTTACTAGAGAGGTTCTATTGGTCACTGCAGAAGTTCTGCTGATTTGATGTAGATGTTCTAATGTTAACTAGAAAGGTTCTAGTGGTCACTACGGAAGTTCTGATGATTTGATGTAGAGGTTCTAATGTTTACTAGAGAGGTTGTAGTGGTCACTGCGGAAGTTCTGCTGATTTGATGAAGAGGTTCTAGTGGTCACAGCGGAAGTTCTGCTGATTTGATATAGAGGTTCTAATGTTTACTAGAGAGGTTTTAGTGGTCACTGCGGAAGTTCTGATGATTTGATGTAGAGGTTCTAATGTTTACTAGAGAGGTTTTAGTGGTCACTGTGGAAGTTCTGCTGTATTAATGTAGAGGTTCTAATGTTTACTAGAGAGGTTTTAGTGGTCACTGTGGAAGTTCTGCTGTATTGATGTAGAGGTTCTAATGTTTTCCAGAGAGGTTCTAGTGGTCACTGATGATTTGATGTAGAGGTTCTAATGTTTACTAGAGAGGTTCTAGTGGTCACTGTGGAAGTTCTGATGATTTGATGTTGAGGTTCTAATGTTTACTAGAGAGGTTCTAGTGGTCACTGATGATTTGATGTAGAGGTTCTAATGTTTACTATAGAGGTTCTAGTGGTCACTGATGATTTGATGTAGAGGTTCTAATGTTTACTATAGAGGTTCTAGTGGTCACTGATGATTTGATGTAGAGGTTCTAATGTTTACTAGAGAGGTTCTAGTGGTCACTGATGATTTGATGTAGAGGTTCTAATGTTTACTATAGAGGTTCTAGTGCTCACTGATGATTTGATGTAGAGGTTCCAATGTTTAGTAGAGAGGTTCTAGTGGTCACTGTGGAAGTTCTGATGATTTGATGTTGAGGTTCTAATGTTTACTAGAGAGGTTCTAGTGGTCACTGATGATTTGATGTAGAGGTTATAATGTTTACTATAGACGTTCTAGTGGTCACTGATGATTTGATGTCGAGGTTCTAATGTTTAGTAGAGGTTCTACTGGTCACTGTGGAAGGTTCTATTCGTCCCTGAACCTCACTTCCTGTGTCGTAGGTCAACATGTTGTGGTCTCTCCTGCTGCTGCTCCTGCTGCCAAGTCAAGGTAAATTTCTTCCTGCTTTGCTTTTCCTTCATCAAACATTTTTCTCCACACGCCATTTTTTGTCCCACCTTTCGAAGGCGTGTCCTCAGGAGACGAGTGCGGCTGTGACACGTCCAACAGTCGCTGTGACGACTCAGGAGTGTGCAGGCGAGTCACCGAGTTGTCGTCCGATTGGCCGCGCGTGACACCCCGCCTCTTCTTGTGACCTGACTCCGCCCCTCTGCCCGTGTCTAGGTGCGATCCCGGCTGGGACGGCGAGCGCTGCCAACGCTGCGTGCCGACGCCGGGCTGCGTCCACGGAAGCTGCCGGCGACCTTGGCAGTGCGAGTGCCTGCCTGGCTGGGCGGGGCGCTTCTGTGACAAAGGTGGGTCCCTCATTTGCATATTTACATTCCGGCGCCAACACCTACGTGATGTCTTCTCTCCAGACCTGGACGCGTGCTCGCGGCAGCCATGTCGCAACGGCGCCTCGTGCGTGATGGACGACAGCGGCGAGTACACCTGCGCCTGTCTGCCGGACTTCTACGGTCCAAACTGTCAGCTGAAGGCGGGGCCATGCCTGCAGAACAAGTAACCTCGCCTGGTCATGTGACTGGCGGCCATGTCTCATGTCCTCTTTTCCATGTTGCAGGTCGGCATGTCAAAATGGCGGTCAGTGCGAAGACGACCGCGGCTTCGCGGCCCAGCTGACATGTCGCTGCCTGGCGGGCTTCGGCGGCCCGCGCTGCGAGGTCAACGTGGACGACTGTGCCATGGCGCCTTGTGCCAACGGCGCCACCTGCTTGGACGCCGTCAACCGCTTCCTGTGCGTCTGCCCCGTCGGTTTCACGGGACGATTCTGCACGGTCAACTTGGACGACTGCGCCAGTCGGCCCTGCCTGAACGCCGGCCGCTGCCTTGACCTCGCCGGAAGCTTCCACTGCGTTTGCGGGCTGGGCTTCGCCGGTGTCACCTGCGAGGTGCCGCTGAGGTTCGGCGGCGGGCGTGATTGGCGAGGAAGCCAGCCGACCAACGACGGGAGTGCCAACAGCACGGACGCCATCGATGTGCTCTTCAGGGTCACATTCAGCGAGCCCAGTATCGGCCTGTCGAGGGCGGAGCTTATTTCAGTGCTTGTGCTGGCGGGCCTGACGTTGGGCACCGTCGCGCTGACTGCCGCCGTCGTACTGCGGGGTCATTGCACAGCTTGTGGCCACGCCCCCTGGAAGCGGCGGCGAGCGCAACAGATCCATGACGACTGTCACATAAACTTCCTGCACGCGGCTGAGAGGAAGTTGAACTCTGAACCTTCCCCCTCACAGCCTTTATATGCCGATGAACGCTGACGTCACCCATTATCTGGTCGAACTTTTCAAAATAAGAGCGTGAGCTGCGTGAAACACCCCGACGCTATTTCCAACTTCCTTTTGTCCCGCACAGACTCGTCCAACGTGGCAACATTCCGCACACCTTCCTCGCTCGTTTAATCCGCGGGTCTAAGGTCAGCGATTGTAGACGCGAACAGTATTTTTGAGCACAACTGGAAATATTTGTGTGACAATAAAATCAGGCACTTCCTGTTTATTTATGGGGGACATAGCAACATACCGTGTGATTGGCTGATTTCACAAACAGGAAGTGTGTGTGTTGTGGAGGTGGGGTCACATGTCAGTCTCAGCCAATAAACTGTCATTTAGCGACGTGAGCATGACCGACTGGGGGGCGGAGTCTGTGGGGTTGAGATGACAGGTTAAAGGTTAAAAGTGGACCGGGTCTAGCATGAGGTCAGACTTACCAGTGGGGGCCTGCTTCTTGTCCCTCATTGGAAGAGGCTTGGAGCTGAAGGCGGGGCCTAATCCAGGTGGCGGGCATCGTCGGTCATCCTCCTCGTCGCCTTCAGTCAGCAGGTCGGCGATCCTGCGCTGCAGCGCGGGACTGACCTGGTTCTCGCTCAGAACCAGAAGCCGCAAGCTGGTCGGGAAGTTCTCCACCATGTCCAAGAACACCTGGACACATAGCCCCGCCCCTTTCTTTCAAAACAAACTCATGTAGGGGGGACTAACCGTCACATCTTGCTCGACCTGTGCTGACTGGTTGGTGAGTCCGGTTCCCTCCAGGTCCAGAACCTCCAGAGTTCTACTAGACGCCACCGCGACCGCCAGCATGCCGGCAATCTGATCACCTGGGGACGACAGCAAGGGGTCAGGAGCAGGACCAGCATTGGGCATACTTGCCAACCCTCCCGATTTTCCCCGGGAGACTCCCGAATTTCATGCCCCTCCCGAAAATCTCCCGGGGAAACCATTCTCCTGAATTTCTCCTGAATTTCTCCTGATTTCCACCCGGACAACAATATTGTGGGCGTGCCTTAAAGGCACTGCCTTTAGCGTTCTCTACAACCTGTCGTCACGTCCGCTTTTCCTCCATACAAACAGCGTGCTAGTCACAATATACGCGGCTTTTTACACACACACACAAGTGAATGCAAGGCATGCTTGGTCAACAGTCATACAGGTCACACTGAGGGTGGCAATATAAACAACTTTAACACTGTTACAAATATGCGCCACACTGTGAACCCACACCAAACAAGCATGACAAACACATTTCGGGAGAACACAACAGAACAAATACCCAGAACCCCTTGCAGCACTAACTCTTCCGGGACGCTACAATATACACCCCACCTCAAACCCCCCCATCCATCCATACATCCATCTTCTTCCGCTTATCCGAGGCGTTCCCAAGCCAGCAGGGAGACATAGTCTTCTCAACGTGTCCTGGGTCTTCCCCGTGGCCTCCTACCGGTCGGACGTGCCCTAAACACCTCCCTAGGGAGGCGTTCGGGTGCCATCCTGACCAGATGCCCGAACCACCTCATCTGGCTCCTCTCCATGTGGAGGAGCAGCGGCTTTACTCTGAGCTCCGCCCGGATAACAGAGCTTCTCACCCTATCTCTACGGGAGAGCCCCACCTATCTCTAAGGGAGAGCCCCACCACCCGGCGGAGGAAACTCATTTCGGCCGCTTGTACCCGTGATCTTGTCCTTTCGGTCATAACCCAAAGCTCATGACCATAGGTGAGGATGGGAACTTAGATCGACCGGTAAATTGAGAGCTTTGCCTTCCGGCTCAGCTCCTTCTTCACCACAACGGATCGATACAGCGTCCGCATTACTGAAGACGCCGCACCGATCCGCCTGTCGACCTCACGATCCACTCTACCCTCACTCGTGAACAAGACTCTGAGGTACTTGAACTCCTCCACTTGGGGCAGGGTCTCCTCCTCCCCAACCCGGAGATGGTATTCCACCCTTTTCCGGGCGAGAACCATGGACTCGGACCCCCTCCATCTCCCGAATTCGGAGGTCTCAAGGTTGGCAAGTATGGCATTGGGACCAGGATGAAGCGGGCTCACCGATGACAGAGCTTCTCACCCTATCTCTAAGGGAGAGCCCAACCACCCGGCGGAGGAAACTCATTTCGGCCGCTTGTACCCGTGATCTTGTCATTTCGGTCATAACCCAAAGCTCATGACCATAGGTGAGGATGGCAACTTAGATCGACCGGTAAATTGAGAGCTTTGCCTTCCGGCTCAGCTCCTTCTTCACCACAACGGATCGATACAGCGTCCGCATTACTGAAGACGCCGCACCGATCCGCCTTTCGATCTCACGATCCACTCTTCCCTCACTCGTGAACAAGACTACGAGGTACTTGAACTCCTCCACTTAGGGCAGGGTCTCCTCCTCCCCAACCCGGAGATGGCACTCCACCCTTTTCCGGGCGAGAACCATGGACTCGGACCCCACCCCCCATCTCCCGAATTCGGAGGTCTCAAGGTTGGCAAATATGGCATTGGGATCAGGATGAAGCGGGCTCACCGATGACAGAGCTTCTCACCCTATCTCTAAGGGAGAGCCCCACCACCCGGCGGGGGAAACTAATTTCGGCCGCTTGTACCCGTGATCTTGTCATTTCGGTCATAACCCAAAGCTCATGACCATAGGTGAGGATGGCAACTTAGATCGACCGGTAAATTGAGAGCTTTGCCTTCCGGCTCAGCTCCTTCTTCACCACAACGGATCGATACAGCGTCCGCATTACTGAAGACGCCGCACCGATCCGCCTTTCGATCTCACGATTCACTCTTCCCTCACTCGTGAACAAGACTACGAGGTACTTGAACTCCTCCACTTAGGGCAGGGTCTCCTCCTCCCCAACCCGGAGATGGCACTCCACCCTTTTCCGGGCGAGAACCATGGACTCGGACCCCACCCCCCATCTCCCGAATTCGGAGGTCTCAAGGTTGGCAAGTATGGCATTGGGACCAGGATGAAGCGGGCTCACCGATGACAGAGCTTCTCACCCTATCTCTAAAGGAGAGCCCCACCACCCGGCGGGGGAACTAATTTCGGCCGCTTGTACCCGTGATCTTGTCCTTTCGGTCATAACCCAAAGCTCATGACCATAGGTGAGGATGGGAACGTAGATCGACCGGTAAATTGAGAGCTTTGCCTTCCGGCTCAGCTCCTTCTTCACCACAACGGATCGATACAGCGTCCGCATTACTGAAGACGCCGCACCGATCCGCCTGTCGACCTCACGATTCACTCTACCCTCACTCGTGAACAAGACTCCGAGGTACTTGAAGTCCTCCACTTGGGGCAGGGTGTCTTCCTCCCCAACCCGGAGATGGCACTCCACCCTTTTCCAGGCGAGAACCATGGAGTCGGACCCCCCCTCCATCTCCCGAATTCGGAGGTCTCAAGGTTGGCAATTATGGCATTGGGACCAGGATGAAGCGGGCTCACCGAGTTCGTTGTAGTCCAGGTTGAGGACTCGGAGTTGGGAACTATGAGCCACGGCGATGGCGAGACCGGACCACCCTTTGAAGCTGACGTCCGGGTTAGCGCTTAGCGTTAGCTCCTTCAGCCCTGCATGAAAGACACACATCGTAACACTGGTGGGTCACGTGACCTGCCAGGCGGTCACCTGACTTGGCTCCGTCGGGCGGAAGCATCCCACAGACGACACGTAGCGCCTCGTCCCCCAGCTTGCAGTCTCCGAGGTCCAGACTGACCAGGGCCGGGTGGGCGGAAAGGGCGGGGCTTAGGGTCAGCAGGCCGATGTCTGACAGCGGGTTGCCGTGGAGACTGGGAAGAGGGAGGGGACACGGCGTCACGAATGTGCTCTACAGTTGCACATCCAGGTGTACTCACAGCAAGGTGTGCAGGGAGCGGTTGGTGCCGAGGGCGTGGGCCAGGCGCAGCGCCCTGCTGACTCCGCCCACCACGCCGAGGCTGAGGTTGAGCTGGGCCAGGGACCGCGACGCCGCCAGGCTGGCGCACACGCGGCCGAAGTCGTCGTCGCTGAGGTGGCAGCCGCGCGCGCACAGCAGGCGCGCGCGCTCGCACGCCACGCTCTCGCACGCGAGCGAGACCTCGGCCGCGGAGAGACGCGATGAGCCGCTCAGCTGGACGGAGGCCGCGACGCGGGCATGTTGCGTCACGCACTCCCCGCTGCCGCGTGACATGCTCGACCGTCTTTCTCACCCGAGAGGCGACGTCATCGTGTCGGCAACTCGCCGTCCTCACGCGCTGCGTTTGTGGAGGTTAAGCGTTGCTAAGCGACCCAAAGAGCACAAAGCAAAGAGGTCTCACTCTGAGTGTTTTTTCTAGATCTAGAAACAGCAGACTCACCATGCCGTCAAAGACTAGTTTATACTACACACATGAACGCCATCAAGACTACAACATTTCCTGTAAGACAGATATATATCAATATTTATCAAAAAGTTCATTTATAACTCTCATTGTCAGAAAGTGTTTTAGTCTTATCTTATTCTGACGCAGTTTTGAGATGTTAGATTTCCTGTGCTCTTAATTTGGTGATCTAGTCTGAGACGTCATTTCCTGTTTGTAGCGTTTCTGCTTTAATATGGGCTCTTGGGTGATTGTGTAAACAGCTGTGCGTTCCTGACTAAAATGTAAGTATACGTCGAATATAGCACGGTTATTAATGCTAAAATGCCTATGTTGTGTTAGATGTAGCCTCAACCGAGTGTTTGTTTGCAACAATGTTTCTGCTTGACGATATAATTCGCCAACTCAACTTTCGCCCTGTTAATACATCTTGTTACACAGTAGTTGCCCTATCCTACCACTAGAGGGCGACACAGACCACGTTTAAAGTGCCGCCTGGGGGACATTTGCGGCCCGCAGTTAATTGTTTACCGGCCCGCCACACATTCTGGAAATGCTATTGCAAAAATAAAAAAGAACATTAAAAAAAGTGGAATGAGGTGAAATCTAACGAGAAAAAGTTGCAATGTTGACACAAAAGCTGCCATGCAGACTGTTTTGTTTTCTTTTGTCTTTCTTTATTTTTCGTTTTTTGCCATTGCTCAAAAAAAAAAGAATGACAAAAAATCCATGTTATAATTAATTATTTTCAAGGCTCCAATTACTTCAAATATTTCACTTTAAAATGTTTTATGTGGTAAATATTGCATATATTGTGTAGTAGCCATATAAAAACATCAAAGTTTTCTTTGACAAAAGCGCATAAAACAAACAAAATATTAGTTCAAACGTAAAATCGACAGATATATCTGAAGTTGATCTCGTAACTTAAGTGTTGAAAGTAAAAGAAAAACCTAATAAAAATTGATCACTTTATGAGTGGGGCACCTTTTGGATCCCAAATATATTTAGTGGTATTTTATTTATCTTTTCACTGTGATTACTCAAAAATATTAAATCATTAAAATCAATGTTGTCCTGCATTATTGATATTTTAGGGCTCTAAATACTAAATACTGCATATTTCAGTTTTACTATGAAAAAACAAACTTGTTTTTGACAGAAAAGCCATAAAACCTTTTTATTTTTTATTACTTTATATCAACTTGAAGTTGATATAAAGATTTACTGTAAGCGTTAAATAATTTAAAAAAAATAATAAT
>NC_084739.1:74647857-74685357 GCF_033978785.1 Entelurus aequoreus
GTAGGGGGGTGTGAGAGGCAATAGCGTATTAACATCTTTAGTGTTGGAAACAACTATCTCGAAACACACAGATAAACAAATAATCATTAACTTCAGGGTGTGGGTGGTGTAAAAAAAAATCTGGCCAATGTGGGGGTGTGAGAGGCAATAGTGTGTTAGCATCCTTAGTGTTGGTAAAGAACTATCTGGAAACACAGATACAAAAATAATCATTAACATCGGGGGGGAGGGGCATGCAAAAAATTCTTGCCCCTGTAGGGGGGCGTGAGAGGCAATAGCGTGTTAGCATCTTTAGTGTTGGTAAACAACTATCTGGAAACACACAGATACAAAAATAATCATTAACTTCGGGGGGAGGGGCATAAAAATAATTCTGGCCCCTGTAGGGGGGTGTGAGAGGCTATAGCGTATTAGCATCTTTAGTGTTGGTAAACAACTATCTTGAAACACAGATTAAAAAAAAAAAAAAAACTCTGGGGGACGGGGGGACGGGGGGGGGAGCGTGAGAGGCAATAGCGTGTTAGCATCTTCAGTGTTGGTAAATAACTATTTTGAAACACAGATAAAAAAACTATCATTAAAGTAGGGGGGCGTAAAATAATTCTGGCCCCTGGGGGGGGGGCGTGGGAGGCAAAAGTGTTTTAGCATCTTTAGTGTTTTTTAAAGAATTATCTTAAAACACAGATTAAAAAAATAATCATTAACTTCGAAGGGGGGGTTGAAAAAATTCTGACCCCTGTGGGTGGCGTAAAAAGATGTCCAGGGAAAGGGGGCGTGAGAGGCAGTAGCATATTTAGTGTTGGTAAATAGTTATTGTAAAACACACGGATAAAAAAAAAACCATTAACTTTAGGTGTGAGTGGTGAAAATCTTTAGTGATGGTAAAGAACTATCTTGAAACACACAGATAAAAGAATCAACTTTGGGGGGTGTAAAAAAAATTGTGGCCCCTGTGGGGCGCGTGAGAGGCAATAGCATATTAGCATATTTATTGTTTGTAAAAAAAAACTATCTTGAAAAACACAGATTTAAAAAAAATTATATTAACTTTTTTTTCTTCCTTACCTGCAGGTGATGGGCCTTCACCTCCCTGAAGCCCCGCCCCCCGACAGCGATGAGGAGGAGGACCCGGTAGGGGCGGCGGCAGAGAGAAGCAACGCCTCCATTCCAATGGACGAAGGTATGAGACCTCCACCAGGTCGACTAGAACGCTTCGACGTCTCGCAACTTTGTCGCCGCTAACGTCTTGACGCCACTTCCTGCACAGCTCACGTGGAGCTGGTGAAGAGCGCCATGGCGACGGTGGCGCTGCCGTCGCTGGCCGTCCCGCCGTGGGCCCAGGAGATCTCTGACGACCAGTGGCGGGACGTCGTGCAGCGCACCCTGCAGAGCCGCCAGCGTACGCGCTTCAACAACACCTGAGTGGACCCGAGTCGGCGTCAGGACGGCAATGTTACCAAAGCACATTTGTGAGGATGGATTTCTCTGACAAAATGTCAAATCATTCCTCAAATGTCACCTTTTGTGAAAGTCTTAAAGCGGGGTGTCCTATCTTTTTGACCTGGGGGCCGCATTGGGCTAAAACCTTTTTACGGGGGCCGAAAGCAAGTAAAGTCAAATTATATATACACATATGTATTTAGCCCCTACATATGTGTATATATTTATAAATATGTATATTAAAGTGCAGTTGTGTCCAAACTACGGCCTGCAAATTGACATAAGTTCATCAAAGCGTGGCGGAGTGCTTTCTAATTCATCTAAAATACCAGGTGGCTATTGATTGCTACTTATTTGCTGCCATCTTGTGGTAAATACAAGTAAATTGGATCAATGACACTTGAAAGAAGTTAGGAATAAAAGAACAGCATTATATGACCCATTCCAAACAACCTTCCCTAGTCATGGTGCAAAAAAAAAAAAGCAACTAACACAAACTGTTCACCGAACTTTGTGGATATTAGAGAAAATGTCCAAAAACCGTAAAAACATTCACACCAATTTAAATCATTGCAAGGCGTGATGGGAAAAATGCAAAACACTCTCTCCACACTTATCCACATTTGGCACATTTTAGCTGATTGATAAAACTTTAGGGAGGTGGTCACGGAATTTAACAAAGTAGGAGTCCATTTACTTTACTAGTTACTCTGCTTTTGGGCACCCTGTTATAATGGATATACAATTAATATTTGTGAAATTTCGACTTGTACCTTGTTTACTTCTGTGACGACCACCTTTTAAAGTTTTGTAATCAAGCAGCTAAAATGTGCCAAACATGGATAAGTGTGGAGTGTTTAGCATTTTTCCCATCATGCATTGCAGTGGATGTCAATTGATTTTTTTTTTGTAATATCCACAACGTTCAGTGAGCATCTGGTGTTGTGTGTTGACTTTTTGTGCACTATGAGTGGAAAAGGTTGCGTGTGACCATGTGTGTCGACTTTTTGTGCACTACGAGTGGAAAAGGTAGTTTGGATTGGGTCATAACTAAAAATGCTGTGCTGTGTACACTTCAATGTTCATGGTCATTCAACTGAATTACTCCCTTTGGCCACAAGATGGCAGTCCAGTTTTCCTTTTAACCTCGTGACGTACGGCGGGCCGTAGTGCGGACGCCCCTGTCTCAGTGTATTTGTATCGTTGTGTGTGAGACGTTCAGCATCGGGTGATTTGCAGGTGAGGGTTTTGTTTCGACTTTGATGGCGATTAGCGACAATAAATAAAGAAGACGGTTTCTTTCTCCTGGACAAACGTGTGTACAATATTCTGGATGTTTTTATTGGAGCTGCGGCGGCGAAAAAAAACCAGATTCGGAACCTCCGCTGTTTGTGTTCCAAGGATCTGACGTGGAGGTCATGTGACACCTAGTGGACGACTTGACAGCCGGTTGTAGTAAGAGCGCACGGCCACAAGGGGGTGTGCTGAGACCGCCCCCTGGTGGGGTGAGGTTGAAAAAACAAGTGATCCTGGTCCCGGCGACTTGAAACGATGTCACGTGACTACACGGACGCACATGAAGTCGACTCCAGCCAGAGACGGCTGCAAGTGGGCGTGGCCTACCATCCTCGCACGTATCGTAGCTTGCCGAGTGGCTCCGCCACAAGGGGGGCGGAGCTTAGCGGCTTGGCGCTCGAGTCGACTTCCTCCGCGACGACCTTAACGCCGGGAAGCTGGCGGCGGCGGCGTCTCGGACCGCCTCCCTCAGTCAGAGCGCCTCCTGATTGGCTGTCAGGTACTCCTCGGCCCTCTTGTGCGCCTCCAGAGCTTTGATGGTGTAAACGTCCTGTGGAAGCTCCGACTTCCTCCTCATCACCACCTTGTCCTTCTTGGCGTCTTTCACAACCTGACCACAAACACATCATGTCATCACGCCGCTCACAGGCGGACATTTTGTGTGTCCTGATCCAAAATTGATATTGGTCTGGTATCAGAAAAAATTATATCACGTGCGATACAAGCAGTCCTGCAACCGGTTTACTTGTGTGTGATATCACGTGCGATACAAGCAGCCCTGCAGCCTGTTTCCTTGTGTGTGATATCACGTGCGATACATCAGCCCTGCAGCCTGTTTACTTGTGTGTGATATCACGTGCGATACAAGCAGCCCTGCAGCATGTTTACTTGTGTGTGATATCATGTGCGATACAAGCAGTCCTTCAGGGTGTTTACTTGTGAAAAGCTAGACAGCCAGTTAACATCTAAATGTCCTCAAATATGCACAAATGTATTTTATTTGACTCAAGTCATTTACAAAAGGCTACAAGGAGCTAGCAGCTACGCAACAGCTAAGCACACGATAGCACACACGCTAGACATACGTAATAATTATTGAAGAATAAAACAGCACATTTGTCAATACAAACAAGCATCAAATAATTATAGTTACATATGCTCCAGCACCCCCCGCGACCCCAAAAGAGACAAGCAGTAGAAAATGGATGGATTACTTACACATACAAAGTCTCCAAAGCAGAAGTGTATTAAAAAGTATCCAGTAACAAACGTGTCCGCATCATTCAACTTACTGCATCATGAGCTTAACTTCATGAATTTTTGAGACCACTCCGTGTGGCCAAAACAACTATTCCCACTCCACTTCAACTGAAAGACAGCGTAAGTCCCATTCCAGACGGTTAATAATAAATAGTTAGTTTCTCATAGCTAACATTGTTCTTTTCTAACATTCCACACTACTTAGTCCTGCACTTCCCAAGTGCAGGAGTAATACACTAAAAAACTCCTTTGTCCCACACGCCATTAGACTGGGGATGCAAAACAATAACAGTGCAATACTTTTTCATAACATGGTCACTACTGCCTAGTTTCTCTTGTTATATTCTTATTTTACTGTTATATTTTTAATGTCATTGTTGCTTTTTATTTTTATTCTATTGTAATATTTTTCTATTTTGTTTCCATTTATACCCCCATTATTTACTTTTTAAATTCGATCTCAATTTTGTACACTGCTGCTGGAATTTGAATTTTCCTGAGGGAACTCTCCTGAAGGAATCAAAGTACTATCTATCTATCTACTAAATAATACATTTTGTGGTGATATCGGATCCGAATCAGTATTGCCAACGCTCAAGGCTAAAAAATCGACAAGTTAAACAGTTTTATCAGGACACCTTTGTTTTCATTGGCTCCTTGCACTGCCAAAACATAAAATTTTATAAATGATAATGATAAATGGGTTATACTTGTATAGCGCTTTTCTACCTTCAAGGTACTCAAAGCGCTTTGACAGTATTTCCACATTTACCCATTCACACACACATTCACACACTGATGGCGGGAGCTGCCATGCAAGGCGCTAACCAGCAGCCATCAGAGGCAAAGGGTGAAGTGTCTTGCCCAAGGACACAACGGACGTAACTAGGAAGGTAGAAGGTGGGGGGGAAAAAAATTAAATTTTATATATATATATATATATATATATATATATATATATATATATATATATATATATATATATATATATATATATATATATATATACATATATGTATATATGTATATATATATATATACACTACCGTTCAAAAGTTTGGGGTCACATTGAAATGTCCTTATTTTTGAAGGAAAAGCACTGTACTTTTCAATGAAGATAACTTTAAACTAGTCTTAACTTTAAAGAAATACACTCTATACATTGCTAATGTGGTAAATGACTATTCTAGCAGCAAATGTCTGGTTTTTGGTGCAACATCTACATAGGCGTATAGAGGCCCATTTCCAGAAACTATCACTCCAGTGTTCTAATGGTACAATGTGTTTGCTCATTGGCTCAAAAGGCTAATTGATGATTAGAAAACCCTTGTGCAATCATGTTCACACATCTGAAAACAGTTTAGCTCGTTACAGAAGCTACAAAACTGACCTTCCTTTGAGCAGATTGAGTTTCTGGAGCATCACATTTGTGGGGTCAATTAAACGCTCAAAATGGCCAGAAAAAGAGAACTTTCATCTGAAACTCGACAGTCTATTCTTGTTCTTAGAAATGAAGGCTATTCCACAAAATTGTTTGGGTGACCCCAAACTTTTGAACGGTAGTGTATGTGCATCTATATACATATATGTGTGTGTATATATATATATATATAGACATAAATATATGTGCATCTGTATACATATATATATACACACATACACTATGTATACACATTTATACATACACACATATATATATATATATATATATTAATATACAGTATATATTTATTTTTACCAGTACTGCTTGGCTCTCCACAGTCTTCTTTAACAGTTGAATGTCCTCCAGTGTTGGAACGTCTGCCTCCACACTTGCTGAGCACGACGCCAGCTATACACACATCAGAACATGAAGTATAACAACATGTTACGCATCCGCTGTGTCTCGATTGGCGCACCTGCGTACTGACACATAGTATTAGAAGCAGCAACCCATAGGGGCGGCAAAGAAGCAGGTAAACATTGCATCATTTCTACATGGCACCGTCAAAATGTAGACAGTGAACTTATTACTAAGTGCAGTGACGCAGGTATGCCACTGGAGACACAAGCAACCACTCAAAAGAACTGACCGCTTCCTGTGGGAGGAGTCCGGGTCGCAGAGGGAGGAGTTTATTGCTCTGCGAAGGAACACAAACACAAGATGAGTTGTGTTTTGATCTCGCTGCAAGATGGACAAAAGGATGTGTGAAGAGCGACCATTTTTCTTGTGGTGGTTAGTCAGTCCCTGCTGTCTCAAGTTGCGCCTGACAAAGTGTTAATACAGTAAGTATTGTACCTATTACAAACGTGCATCTTAGTTGTAGTTTTCATTAACACATTTGAAGGTGTCAAAATCCCTAATGCTAATGAGTAGCATGCCAGGCACAGAAACATGGCACCGTGGAATTTTACGTGAATCGGTGCCAAAAAAGTACCGTATTCAGTACCCATCCCTACTTCTTCGTAGATAATAAATTGTTCATCTTCAATTCTAGTCACACTCGCTTTATTCAGACAGCTTCAGTATAAAATAATCTGGTAGGATCCGAACAATTGGTGCCGTGACCCGGATTATTTGGCCATCTTGCAGCAAGATGGAGCCTATCTGATTTTGGGTGAGCGGCGGTGTACCACCCATTACTGGCTAAAAGTCACGGTAGCTGGGCGTGACTCCACGCGCTACCGGGCCCCAAAACATAGCAGTCGGAGTTTATGTGAATCACTGCCCGGTAGAACCGGCTGGATTTAGTCACCACCAAAAAAGCACCGGATTAGATACCCATCCTTAGTCCTTTGTATAGAATAAATTGTTCATCTTCGGTTTTAGTCACCTCGCTTTATAATAAAATATCCTGGTAGTATCCGAACAACTGGTGCCGTGACACGGATTACTTGGTTGTTTTACAGCGAGATGGAGCCTATCTGACTTTGGGTGAGCGGCGGTTTACCACCCATTACTGGCTAAAAGTCACGGCAGCTGGGCGTGACTCCACTTCCTTCCCAGACACCAAAACATAGCACTGTCAGAATTTACGTGATTCGGTGCCCGGTAGAACCGGCTGGATTTAGTCGCCACCAAAAAAGTACCGGATTAGGTACCCATTCTTACTTCTTCGTAGAGAATAAATTGTTCATCTTCGATTTTAGTCACCTCGCTTTATTCAGACTGCTTTAGAATAAAATTATCTGGTACGATCCAAACAACTGGTGCCGTGACCCGGATTACTTGGCTATCTTGCAGCGAGATGGAGCCTATCTGACTTTGGGTGAGCGGTGGTTTACCACCCATTACTCGCTAAAAGTCACGGCAGCTTGGCGTGACTCCACTTCCTTCCCAGACACCAAAACATAACACTGTCAGAGTTTACGTGATTCGGTGCCCGGTAGAACCGGCTGGATTTAGTCGCCACCAAAAAAGTACCGGATTAGGTACCCATTCTTACTTCTTTGTAGAGAATAAATTGTTCATCTTCGATTTTAGTCACCTCGCTTTATTCAGACTGCTTTAGAATAAAATTATCTGGTACGATCCAAACAACTGGTGCCGTGACCCGGATTACTTGGCTATCTTGCAGCGAGATGGAGCCTATCTGACTTTGGGTGAGCGGCGGTGAATCACCCATTACTCGCTAAAAGTCACGGCAGTTTGGCGTGTCTCTACGCGCTACCGAGGCACCAAAACATAGCACCGTCAGAGTTTACTTGAATCGGTGCCCGGTAGAACCAGCTGGAATTAGTTGCTGCCAAAAAAGTACCGGATTAGGTACCCATCCTTACTCCTTTGTATAGAATAAATTGTTTATCTTCGATTTTAGTCACCTTGCTTTATAATAAAATATCCTGGTAGGATTCGAACAACTGATGCCGTGACACGGATTACTTGGTTGTCTTGCAGCGAGATGGAGCCTATCTGACTTTGGGTGAGCGGCGGTTTACCACCCATTACTGGCTAAAAGTCACGGCAGCTTGGCGTGACTCCACTTCCTTCCCAGACACCAAAACATAGCACTGTCAGAGTTTACGTGATTCGGTGCCCGGTAGAACCGGCTGGATTTAGTCGCCACCAAAAAAGTACCGGATTAGGTACCCATTCTTACTTCTACGTAGAGAATAAATTGTTCATCTTCGATTTTAGTCACCTCGCTTTATTCAGACTGCTTTAGAATAAAATTATCTGGTACGATCCAAACAACTGGTGCCGTGACCCGGATTACTTGGCTATCTTGCAGCGAGATGGAGCCTATCTGACTGTGGGTGAGCGGCGGTGAATCACCCATTACTCGCTAAAAGTCACGGCAGCTTGGCGTGTCTCTACGCGCTACCGAGGCACCAAAACATAGCACCGTCAGAGTTTACGTGAATCGGTGCCCGGTAGAACCAGCTGGAATTAGTTGCTGCCAAAAAAGTACCGGATTAGGGACCCATCCTTACTCCTTTGTATAGAATAAATTGTTTATCTTCGATTTTAGTCACCTTGCTTTATAATAAAATATCCTGGTAGGATCCGAACAACTGATGCCGTGACACGGATTACTTGGTTGTCTTGCAGCGAGATGGAGCCTATCTGACTTTGGGTGAGCGGCGGTTTACCACCCATTACTGGCTAAAAGTCACGGCAGCTTGGCGTGACTCCACTTCCTTCCCAGACACCAAAACATAGCACTGTCAGAGTTTACGTGATTCGGTGCCCGGTACAACCGGCTGGATTTAGTCGCCACCAAAAAAGTACCGGATTAGGTACCCATTCTTACTTCTTCGTAGAGAATAAATTGTTCATCTTCGATTTTAGTCACCTCTCTTTATTCAGACTGCTTTAGAATAAAATTATCTGGTACGATCCAAACAACTGGTGCCGTGACCCGGATTACTTGGCTATCTTGCAGCGAGATGGAGCCTATCTGACTTTGGGTGAGCGGCGGTGAATCACCCATTACTCGCTAAAAGTCACGGCAGCTTGGCGTGACTCCACTTCCTTCCCAGACACCAAAACATAGCACTGTCAGAATTTACGTGATTCGGTGCCCGGTAGAACCGGCTGGATTTAGTCGCCACCAAAAAAAGTACCGGATTAGGTACCCATTCTTACTTCTTCGTAGAGAATAAATTGTTCATCTTCAATTTTAGTCACCTCGCTTTATTCAGACTGCTTTAGAATAAAATTATCTGGTACGATCCAAACAACTGGTGCCGTGACCCGGATTCTTTGACTGTCTTGCAGCGAAATGGAGCCTATCTGACTTTGGGTGAGCAAGTCACTGCAGCTCAGCGTGACTCCATGCGCTACTGAGGCACCAAAACATAGCACTGTCAGAGTTTACGTGATTTGGTGCCCGGTAGAACTGGCTGGAATTAGTCGCCGCCAAAATAGTACCGGATTAGGTACCCATTCTTACTTCTTCGTAGAGAACAAATTGTTCATCTTCGATTTTAGTCACCTCGCTTTATTCAGTTTCAGTATAAAAGAATCTGGGAGGATCCAAACAACTGGTGCCGTGACCCGGATTGTTTGGCTGTCTTGCACCAAGGTGGAGCCTATAATACTTTAGACGAGGTTCCAGGTTGAAAGTCACTTGGAGGACACGTATAAACAAACGAGCATTCACACAATTTAGTGTGCAATTATCTTAACAGTCATGTTTTTAAAATGTGGGAGGAAGTCGCAGCACCATGAAAAATACCGCTCAAACCCTCGATCTCCCGACTGTGAGGCCAACAAGTTACCCACGAGTCCACCGTGCATGCAGGAACATGACACAAACACACACAGGCCAGGTCACCTGAGGGTTGTGTCTCGCCAGATCTTCCAGTTTCAACCAGACTTCTTCTCTCTCCTTCACCTTGTGTTTTTCCCTAAACACACGGGGAAATAAAAGCGGTCACGTCGGTGAGACGTTGAAGTTGTGTGTCGTCGTGTCGTCTCACTTGTGTTTGTCGCTCTTGTACTGTTGAGTGCAGTCGTCAAAAAGCTTCTGGTTCATCTCCATGAAAAGTTTGAGAGCGTTGTAGATGAGGCCGTGGATGGTCCTGACACACACACACACACACACACACACACGCACACACACACACACACACACACACACACACACACACACACACACACACACACACACACACACACACACACACACACACACACACACACACACACACACACACACACACACACAAGACACACACAGACACACACACACACACACACACACACACACACACACACACACACACAGACACAGGTAAGCATGTAATTGATGTCAATAAAACAATGTGTTCGATAAAACAATGTTTTTTTTCTTCTTGGTGGGAAGAAAATGGAAGTATAGAAGCAAGGTTGGTTGCGTGAACAAAGGCACTCGCTCTCTGGTAACCGAGCAACGCAGGAAGTGATCACTGATCAGTGGGAGTGACAAGCTAACAGCCAATCAGGTGACAGTATCAATTATCACGTTTGGTTGATTCTGGAGTTTTTGAATTGTTGCATTGGGACTAGAGATGTCCGATAATGGCTTTTTTGCCGATATCCGATATTCCCCAACTCTTAGTTACCGATTTCGATATCAACCGATACCGATATATACAGTCGTGGAATTAACACATTATTATGCCTAATTTTGTTGTGATGCCCCGCTGGATGCATTAAACAATGTAACAAGGTTTTCCAAAATAAATCAACTCAAGTTATGGACAAAAAATGCCAACATGGCACTGCCATATTTATTATTGAAGTCAAAAAGTGCATTATTTTTTTAACATGCCTCAAAACAGGAGCTTGGAATTTGGGACATGCTCTCCCTGAGAGAGCATGAGGAGGTTGAGGTGGGCGGGATTGGGTGGGGTGGGGTTGAGTTGGGGGGAGGGGAGGGGGTAGCAGGAGGTGTATATTGTAGCGTCCCGGAAGAGTTAGTGCTGCAAGGGGTTCTGGGTATTTGTTCTGTTGTGTTTATGTTATGTTACGGTGTGGATGTTCTCCCGAAATGTGTTTGTCATTCTTGTTTGGTGTGGGTTTACAGTGTGGCGCATATTTGTTACAGTGTTAAAGTTATTTATACGGCCACCCTCGGTGTGACCTGTATGGCTGTTGACCAAGAATGCCTTGCATTCAATTGTGTGTGTGAAAAACCGTAGATATTATGTGATTGGGGCCGGCACGCCCCAAATATTGTTGTCTGGTTGGAAATCGGGAGAAATTCAGGAGAATGGTTGCCCCGGGAGATTTTCAGGAGGGGCACTGAAATTCGGGAGTCTCCCGGGAAAATCGGGAGGGTTGGCAAGTATGACTGGGAGACGCAACTGCTCTGTACTTCTCCCTACGTCCGTGTACCCCTCCATACAGCGGCGTTTTAAAAAGTCGTAACTTTTACTTTTTGAAATCGATACCGATAATTTCCGATATTACATTTTAAAGCATTTATCGGCCGATTATATCGGCAGTCCAATATTATCGGACATCTTTAATTGGGACCATAGTCAGACCAACGTGGTCTGTAAATGACACAAGGCACTCCTCCCCACCAAGACCACTAATTAGAGCTGGACTAATAAAATGATATCAATATATATCGTGATAGACACATCATCGATATCAATATAAGATGCGTTCAGTAAAAAAATCGATACATATTTATATTTTTTGGTCGGAAGCGAGGTTCGTTGCATAAAGTCATTCGCGCTCTGGGAACCCAGCAAACAGGAAGTATCAGGTTGCGCCGTCTTTCTGTCTCGCTGTGGATTCTCTGCATGGAGTGCGAGGAGAACTTGTGACATCTTGATAGATCAAGTCAATAACAGAAACTTGTCTTTAGTTTTGTTGGCGTTAATGCAGACGTGTGGCAACATCCTGACACTTCCAGTGTGTCCGTTTAATGAGTAGCTTGTCAAACTACTCTGTGTAGTCTTCAATAGCTTATCACACCACTGCCATCTAGTGTCTCAAATCTGCAACTACCTTAAAATCTACTTCAAATATATTGTTACCTCAGCTCATCCTACCTGGCTACCAGACAACCTCTCCGCTGATAAATAGCAGCCTTGGTAAGTTGGAAATTGGATCACTGTATTTATTGGCAGGCTTAAAAAGGACATAAAAAAATAGTTAACATCGATCAATATAAAAAATTTATATTGTGATACAGTTTTCAGTCATATCGCCCAGCCCTACCGCTAATAGCACACCACCTTAGCCACGCTCACCCTTTAGAGCACAGCCATAACTTCTGGCCACTAAAGAAAATAGTTCTTCTCAGGTTTCTCTATGTATACATTTTCACACTTTGCACTATTTTCTTACACTTCATTAAGTATTTGTTACATATTCCCAATTTTTAAGAGATTATTTTTAAATGTTCAATGTGATTTTAATATTTTGTTGACATTGAGTGTTTTCCATGCTTGTGTTGACATTTCTTTTTGCCTTGATAGCTGAATGATTATAATCAGAGGAAGTTACATTTACAATAATATGTATTTTTCTGCTGCTCCACAGGTCATTAAAAATACTAATAACCGATATAAAACACTGATATCGTGATACAGTTTTCAGCCGTATCGCCCGGCTCTACTATCATCTTAGTTGATGCAGACTTTGTGTAAACGTGTGTGTGTTACTTGTTCCAGTGGCTCTTGGAGTTCTTGTAGAGCGCAGGAAACATGATGGGAAGAATGTTGGCGGCGTTGTCGCTGATCAGGCTCATGATGTACTCGTTGTTCCAGTAGTAGAGCGCACGCTCCGCCACCTGCACAAGGTGTGACGTCACCACGGTGATGACTTTCGGGGAGGAGGATCGCTGCAACGTTGTGCAATACCTGGAAGTGGGGGCTGGACACACACTTGGCCAGTTGTCTGAAGAGCGGCTCCTGGACCTTGATGAACTCGGCCGGTTCGATGACGTCCAGGATCTCCTCCAGCTCGTTGAGGAACATCACCTCCTTGGGACTGTGAGTCTTGGGCCAGAACTTCAGCAGCCCCATGATCACCTGCAGAGGGCAGAGGTTAGAGGGCACGCTCCCCGTACGGTTTCTATGGTAACAGTGGACTCACTGGTTCTGTCAGGCTGCTGTCCTTCTCCAGGAACTGGACCACGCAGTACGCCAGCTGCGACACAAACACACACATCACCGAGTGACCTCGCCACTGGCCGCCATTTGCTTTTCCCCAAACATGAAGTAACTTAAGCGGGGTACACCAAAGACAACCGGGATGTTTTTGTTCCTCTTTCCGACCCGATTATCTCTTCTAAGATTGTCTTGTGGTCGGAGGTGTGTTAAGAGTGTCTTTGTCCAAATAATGTTGAATATTAAACCAATCTGTCTGTGGGGGAACACTGACGCCTCGAAGGCATTTCTCCGTGAATTGTGCAGGAACTAGCAACAAAATGCATTGTAGCCACCTTTTTTAGAACATGGGTGCCCAAAGCTATTTTATTGGCCTGACGTTCATTCTACAAATATTATTTTTAAAAATTAAAAATTAAAAAACATATAAAAGTGGAATAAAAGAGCACACAGGTGAAATGTAACAAGGAAGAGTTGCAATGTTATAATAAAATTATAATAATAATAATATAAAATAATAAATACGTACAATCGACGGATAGATCTGAAGTTGATCTGGAGATTTTAGGGTAAAAAAAAGTAAAAAGTAAAGAAAACAAATCATTTCTGATTTATTTTTAACACTTAAGAATGTGGCCCTTCTGAATTCCTAAGAATTTTAGTGGGATTTAAAAAAAAAAAAAATTGTCATTGCTCAAAAACATACTTGCCAACCTTGAGACCTCCAATATCGGGAGGTGGGGGGTTGGGGCGTGGCTAAGGGCGTGGTTAAGAGGAGAGTATATTTACAGCTAGAATTCACCAAATCAAGTATTTCATATATATATATATAATATATATATATATATATGTATGAAATACTTGACTTTCAGTGAATTCTAGCTATATATATATTTTTATTTTATTTTTTATTTTATTATACATATACATAAAAGACATACTTGAATTTCAGTGTTCTGCAGGCTATCCAGTAGGTGGCAGTATTGTCCTGTTTAAGAGTGTCACAACATTGCTGTTTACGGCAGACGAACTGCTTTACGGTAGACTAAACGTGACTGCTGTTGTGTGTTGTTACCGCGCTGGGAGGACGTTAATGAAACTGCCTAACAATAAACCCACATAAGAAACCAAGAACTCTCTCTCCTTGTTGTGCACTCTACTCTCTAAAAGCCGTAGATGTTATGACGTCATTGGGCAGGCAAGCTGCTGGGAAAGCGGACGTGAGAACGGCTGTCCCCACTCAGGTCCGCATTGAGCTGGAGGGGGCGTGGCCTCCAGCTCCGGCTGAATACCGGGAGTTTGTCGGGAGAAAATCTCTGCCGGGAGGTTGTCGGGAGAGGCACTGAATACCGGGATTCTCCCGCTAAAAACGGGAGGGTTGGCAAGTATGCTCAAAAATAACTATGAAAAAAAAAAACATTACAAAATAATAATAACAACGTATCATCGACGGATAGATCTGAAGTTGATCTAAAGATTTGAGGGTAGAAAGAGAAAAAGTAAAAAAATAATAATGTGTGATTTATTTTACCACTTAAGAGTGTGGTGGCCCTTCTGGAACTATAGTGAGATGTTTTTATTATTTTTTTAAACTCTCATTGTTAAAAAATAAAAATGAAAAAAAAAAAAAAAAAGCATTATAAAATAATAAAAGCGTATCATTGACAGATTGATCTGAAGTTGATCTGGAGATTTGAGGGTAAACAAAATCAAAAGTAAAAAATAAATAAAAATAATAACATGTGATTTATTTTCAAAACTTAAGAGTGTGGCCCTTTTGGATCCCTAAGAATTTTAGTGGGATTTTTCTTTAAAACTGTCATGGCTCAAAAATAATAACGAAAAAAAAAAACATTATAAATTAATAAAAACATATAATCGACGGATAGATCTGAAGTTGATCTGGAGAAATGAGTGTAAAAAAAAAAAAAGTAAAAAAATATAAATAATGTGTGATTTAGTTTTAACACTTAAGAGTGTGGCCCTTTTGGATCTCCAAGAATTTTAGCGGGATTTTTCTTTAAAACTGTCGTTGCTCAAAAATAATAATGAAAAAAAGCTAAACATTATAAAATAATAAAAGCGTATAATTGACAGATTGATCTGAAGTTGATCTGGAGATTTGAGAGTAAAAAAAGTAAAAAATTAAATAAATAATAACATGTGATTTATTTTCAAAATTTAAGAGTGTGGCCCTTTTGGATCCCTAAGAATTTTAGTGGGATTATTCTTTAAAACGGTCATGGCTCAAAAATAATAACGAAAAAAAAAAACCATTATGAATTAATAAAAACATATAATCGACGGATAGATCTGAAGTTGATCTGGAGAAATGAGTGTAAAAAAAAAAAGTAAAAAAATAATAATGTGTGATTTAGTTTTAACACTAAGAGTGTGGCCCTTTTGGATCCCTAAAAATTTTAGCGGGATTTTTCTTTAAAACTGTCATTGCTCAAAAATAATAATGAAAAAAAGCAAAACATTATAAAATAATAAAAACATATAATCGACGGATAAATCTGAAGTTGATCTGGAGATTTGAGGGTAGAAAAAGTAAAAAGTAAAAAGTATAAAAATAAAATAAATAATAATAATGTGTGATTTATTTTCAACACTTAAGAAGGTGGACATTTTGGATCCTTAAGAATTTTAGTGGGATTTCAAAATAAAAACGTCGTTGCTCAAAAATACTAATGATTTAAAATCAATGTTGTTATGAATTATTGACCTATTTAAGGCTCCAATTACTTCCCATCAAACATTCCATTTTGAAATGTTGGGGAAAAATACTCCATATTTTTTGTTTGCCATAAAAAAATAAGTTTTTGGGACAAAAAAGGCATAAAACAACAAACAAAAAAAAACATGAAAAAAATAATAAAAACTTATAATCGACAGATAGATCTGAAGTTGATCTACAGACTTTTTGAGGGTTGTAAGTTAAAAAATAAAAAAAGTTTGGTCCTTTTGAATCGCCAAATAATTTACTGGGATTGCTCAAAAAATACTGATGAATTTTGATAAATTATGTTATGAACTATTGACCTATTTAAGGCTCCAGTTACTTCACATCAAATATTCCACTTTGAACATTTTTTTTGGGGAAAATATTACATATTTTTCATCTTTTTACCATAACAAACAAGGTTTTAACAAAAAGGGCATAAACATTTTTTTTTAAGTGATATCAACACATAGACCTGTACTTAATCTAAATATTTAGGCTTTAATTTAAAAAAATTATATATAAAACATTTTTTATGAACAAGACCCTTATGGGTCCCCGGGACCAAACTTGAAGGGAGCCCTAAAATAAAGGTTGAAGAAAGAAATGAAAAAATCTAAATGGTTTGATTTTTCATTTCAAAGTTTGGACACCCCTGATCTCGTTTTGCCAGTGTTCACGTTGTCTCCAGGAGTGAACCTAAATAGTGTTAATACTGTAAGTATTGTACTTATTACGCAACAGCTGTTTGATTGTAACGTGCATCTTTGTTGTAGTTTTCATCAAAAATCGAGTCATTTAAAGGACATAAAAAAGAGAAACTACAACAAAGTATCGATCCGATACCAATCTTGGTATCAATACTATCAGTATTTTATCGATACGCCTCATGTTTGTTGACGCAAGATTTCAAGCTTGGAGGACTAGAGTCTGGCTTTGGAAGGTCAAGTGTGCTGTGCAGTGTTTGTAGAATTACTTCTAAAAAGTAACTATAGTTACTCTTTAGAATTACTTCTAAAAAGTAACTATAGTTACTCGTTACTTTGCCAAATGATTATTTGAATTTCTAACAGAATTATTATTTAATAAATGTAATGAATTACTTGGGAAAGTAATAATTGTATTACTCTAAATTAAAAAACCTTTCGATATCTGGCATACGCAGTTAAGATGTTTCATGAGAGCAGAGTGTGTGCGCCTTTAAAAGGCGGTGCCCTTTGTGGCCCCTAAACACAGCAGCATTAGCTCAGCTGTGTGTGGTAGCTTAGCAGAACACTGGCAGCGACGGCAGATCTCCTGAAGCTTTTCACTGGACTGAATGTGCTTCCATGGCTGTAGTCTCCTTGTCCACAAACCATTGTAGGTTTACAAGATTGTCCCTTCAATCACTGATTTGTTGTTCATTATTCCCTTGAAGTAGTAGTGTGTACACTATGTGTGTGTGTGTACTAGCAGCACACGTGTTGTTTGCTGTGTGATGTTGCCTTTTAGGGCTTGTTGCTTTCATGAGTAAAAAATTACTTCCTGCATTGAACTTCTGTGCTTCTGACGCTGTATTGTTGACAAACAACCACAGTAAAAGTAATTAAATGATAAATTGGTTATACTTGTATAGCGCTTTTCTACCTTCAAGGTACTCAAAGCGCTTTGACAGTATTTCCACATTTTACCCATTCACACACACATTCACACACTGATGGCGGGAGCTGCCATGCAAGGCGCTAACCAGCAGCCATCAGAGGCAAAGGGTGAAGTGTCTTGCCCAAGGACACAACGGACGTGACTAGGAAGGTAGAAGGTGGGAATTGAACCCCAGTAACCAGCAACACTCCGATTGCTGGCACAGCCACTCTACCAACTTCGCCACGCCGTCCCGTCGTTAGATTACTTATTACTAGTAAAAGTAGTTTGATTACTTGTTACTAGTAAAAGTAATGCCGTTATTCTGCGCACAGGTGTTGTGTTGACATTTTCATAACACAACACAACACAGACACACAAGGAGCTTAAAACTGCTCAGTGCCTAAATTGGTACCCTAGTTTGGGGTCTACAGTATTCACATGTAAACCAGTCTAGGATGGAAAGTGATTTTGAGTTGACCTCACCTGTGGGTGGTAGACGCTGAGGGACTTGACCTTATGAAGCGGCACCAGGACTCGGATCAGAAACATCTTGTGTTCTTCTTTGAGCGGCAGAGCAAAACCGTTGATGATACTAAAACAGAGGTGGCACGGGTCAAAGGTCGTGCTGGTGTCGGGTCAAAGTGCGCCTGTGCGGTGTCGTACCTCCCCAGGATCTCCAGCAGCTCAGCGATGCCGTTGTGATGCTCGGTCTCGTAGATGAACCTGACCCAGAAACAAGTTTGTTACGCCAGCGACAGATCGGCGGCTTCGGTATTGGTTCGGTTCTGAAGCTTCTGACCTGTAGAAGATGTTGTTGATCTGGCGACGGATGTACGCGCGCAGGCCAAGGAACTTGCCGTAGATCCGGTGCAGGATGGTCTTCAAGAAGTCTCTTTCACGAGGGTCCTCGCTGTCAAACAGCTCCAGCAGCTTCAAAGAGTCACAGTCAGAGTAGTTGTCAGACCTCAGAGTCCAAGTCAGATGTCAGAGTCCAAGTCGGATGTCAGAGTCCCATTTGGAACTCAGAGTCCGGGTCGGACGTCAGAGTCCCAGTCGGACCTCAGAGTCCCAGTCGGACCTCAGAGTCCCAGTCGGACGTCAGAGTCCAAGTCGGTTGTCAGAGTCCAAGTCAGCCTCAGGGTCCTGGTCGGACCTCAGAATCTCGGTCGGACCTCAGAGTCCAAGTCAGATGTCAGAGTCCAAGTCAGATGGCAGAGTCCAAGTCGGACCTCAGAATCCCAGTCGGACCTCAGAATCCCAGTCGGACCTCAGAGTCCCAGTCGGGCCTCAGAGTCTAAGTCGGATGTAAGAACAACATTCGGACCACAGACTCCCAAGTTGGATGTAAGAACAACATTCGGACCACAGAGTCCAAGTCGGATGTAAGAACAACATTCGGACCACAGAGTCCAAGTTGGATGTAAGAACAACATTCGGACCACAGAGTCCAAGTCGGATGTAAGAACAACATTCGGACCACAGAGTCCAAGTCGGATGTAAGAACAACATTCGGACCACAGAGTCCAAGTCGGATGTCAGAGTCCAAGTCGGATGTCAGATTCCAAGCCAGTCCAGCAGTCTCAGTTGGACCTTCAGAGTTCAACATTCAGATCTTACCGACATAACAAAGTTTTGGTCCATGTATTTCTTGGCGATGTTGGGTTGGAAGTCTGGAGACTCCAGCAGGCGAAGGAAGAATTCATAAACCAGCTGAATACATAAAAACCCAAAGAAGGTCAAGTATCAGCGACACAAGAAAACAGGACTTCAACGTGGACCAGAATTGCAGGATCGGTTTCCTGAGGACCCCAAACGTGTCCGGGTGGGAACTGACCTGCAGATGTGGCCAGGCGGCCTCCAGTGTCGGCTCGTCCTCCTCGGGGTCGAACTCGGCTCCTGTCGGGTTGGAGGACGGAGGAAGAGTCCGGAACAAGTTGATGGAAAACTGTGGCAAAGTTGGCTCTTGTTACGTACTGTCAACATACTACGTACACATGTACTTTTGCACCTAAATACTACATACACATGTACTTTTGTACCTAAATACTAGGTACACATGTACTTTTGTATAAATACTACATAAACTTGTACTTTAGTACCTAAATACTAAGTACACATGTACTTTTGTACCTAAATACTACGTACACATGTACTTTTTTACCTAAATACTACATAAACTTGTACTTTAGTACCTAAATACTAAGTACACATGTACTTTTGTACCTAAATACTACATAAACATTTCCAAAATTCTCGAAAAAACTGTTGCACAGCAGCTAAATGAACACTTAGTGACTAACAATCTCTGTGAACCTTTTCAATCCGGTTTCAGGGCAAATCACTCTACGGAGACAGCCCTCGCAAAAATGACTAATGATCTATTGCTAACGATGGATTCTGATGCGTCATCTATGTTGCTGCTTCTTGATCTTAGCGCCGCTTTCGATACCGTCGATCATAATATTTTATTAGAGCGTATCAAAACACGTATTGGTATGTCAGACTTAGCCTTGTCTTGGTTTAACTCTTATCTTACTGACAGGATGCAGTGCGTCTCCCATAACAATGTGACCTCGGACTATGTCAAGGTAACGTGCGGAGTTCCCCAGGGTTCGGTTCTTGGCCCTGCACTCTTTAGTATTTACATGCTGCCGCTGGGTGACATCATACGCAAGTACGGTGTTAGCTTTCACTGTTATGCTGATGACACTCAACTCTACATGCCCCTAAAGCTGACCAACACGCCGGACTGTAGTCAGCTGGAGGCGTGTCTTAATGAAATTAAACAATGGATGTCCGCTAACTTTTTGCAACTCAACGCTAAGAAAACGGAAATGCTGATTATCGGTCCTGCTAGACACCAACATCTATTTAATAATACCACCTTAACATTTGACAACCAAACAATTAAACAAGGAGACTCGGTAAAGAATCTGGGTATTATCTTCGACCCAATTCTCTCGTTTGAGTCACACATTAAGAGTGTTACTAAAACGGCCTTCTTTCATCTCCGTAATATCGCTAAAATTCGTTCCATCTTGTCCACTAGCGACGCTGAGATCATTATTCATGCGTTCGTTACGTCTCGTCTCGATTACTGTAACGTATTATTTTCGGGCCTCCCTATGTCTAGCATTAAAAGATTACAGTTGGTACAAAATGCGGCTGCAAGGCTTTTGACAAAAACAAGAAAGTTTGATCATATTACGCCTATACTGGCTCACTTGCACTGGCTTCCTGTGCACTTAAGATGCGACTTTAAGGTTTTACTACTTACGTATAAAATATTACACGGTTTAGCTCCAGCCTATCTCGCCGATTGTATTGTACCATATGTCCCGACAAGAAATCTGCGTTCAAAGAACTCCGGCTTATTAGTGATTCCCAGAGCCAAAAAAAAGTCTGCGGGCTATAGAGCGTTTTCTATTCGGGCTCCAGTACTCTGGAATGCCCTCCCGGTAACAGTTAGAGATGCTACCTCAGTAGAAGCATTTAAGTCCCATCTTAAAACTCATTTGTATAATCTAGCCTTTAAATAGACCCCCCCTTTTTTAGACCAGTTGATCTGCCGTTTCTTTTCTTCTCTCCTCTTCTCCCCTGTCCCTTGCGAGGGGGAGTCGCATAGGTCCGGTGGCCATGGATGAAGTGCTGGCTGTCCAGAGCCGGGACCCCGGGTGGACCACTAGCCTGTGCATCGGTTGGGGACATCTCTGCGCTGCTGACCCGTCTCCGCTCGGGATGGTTTCCTGTTGGCCCCGCTGTGGACTGGACTCCCGCTGATGTGTTGGATCCACTGTGGACTGGACTTTCACAATGTTATGTCAGACCCACTCGACATCCGTTGCTTTCGGTCTCCCCTAGAGGGGGGGGGTTACCCACATATGCGGTCCTCTCCAAGGTTTCTCATAGTCATTCACCGACGTCCCACTGGGGTGAGTTTTTCCTTGCCCGTATGTGGGCTCTGTACCGAGGATGTCGTTGTGGCTTGTACAGCCCTTTGAGACACTTGTGATTTAGGGCTATATAAATAAACATTGATTGATTGATTGATAAACTTGTACTTTAGTACCTAAATACTAAGTACACATGTACTTTTGTACCTAAATACTACGTACACATGTACTTTTTTACCTAAATACTACATAAACTTGTACTTTAGTACCTAAATACTAAGTACATATGTACTTTTGTACCTAAATACTACATACACATGTACTTTTTTACCTAAATACTACATAAACATGTACTTTTTTACCTAAATACTACATACATATGGACTTTTGTACCTAAATACTACGTACACATGTACTTTTTTACCTAAATACTACATACACATGTACTTTTGTACCTAAATACTACATACACATGTACTTTTGTACCTAAATACTATGTACACATGGACTTTTGTATAAATACTAAGTACACTTGTACCTAAATACTACGTACACATGGACTTTTGCACCTAAATACTACGTACACATGGACTTTTGTATAAATACTACGTACACATGTACCTAAATACTACGTACACATGTACTTTGGTACCGCATGTGTTTAAATACTATGTACACATATACTTTTGTACCTAAATACTACATACACATTTACTTTTGTACCTCATGTGTTTAAGTACTAAGTACACATTTACTTTTGTACCTAAATACTACGTACACATGTACTTTTGTACCTCATGTGTTTAAATACTACGTACACATGTACTTTTGTACCTCATGTGTTTAAGTACTAAGTACACATGTACTTTTGTACAGGTATAAAGATAGTTTGGGTTTTCCTTATTGCATGGTTATATCGTGATAGGTGTGATCACCATGACAACGGCCTCGGGGTAGATGGATTCGCTGAGCACGTCCGTGTTGTGCGTGATGTAGTCCACCATCTCCAGGAGTCCTGCTCGCTTGACTTCTTTAAACTTCAGGTCGCTCAGCGGGTCGCTCACAAAGTCAAAGAGCACGCAGCACTGCTGCAACTTCTGCAGGAAGAGATCCTCTCGATCCATCGCTGGAGCGTCTGGTCGATAGGAGGAGGAAGAGGAGGAAACCAGGAGGAAGAGGAAGAAGTCAAGAAGAAGTGGAAGATGAAGAGGAGGAAGTCAGGAGGAAGCGGAGGATGAAGAGAAGGATGAAAAGGAAGGAAGCAGAAGAGGGAGCGGAGGAGGAAGAGAAAAGCAGCAGAAGAAGAGGAGGAAGAAGAGAAAGAAGCGGAAGAAGCAAAAGAGGAAGCAGAAGGCGAGGGGGAAGGAAAAGAAACAGCAGAGGAAGAAGAGGAAGTGGATGCAGAAGAGGAAACGGATGAGGGGGAAAAGCAAAGGAAAAAGCGGAGAAAAAAGCAGAGGAAAAGAAGAAGAAGAGGAGGAAGAGGAAGAACAGAAAGAAAAAAAGAGAGGCGAAGGAAGAAGAGTAGAACAAGTAAAAGAGGAAGAAAAAAGAAGCAGAAGAAGAAAAATAATCAGAAGAAGAAGGAGCAGAGGATGCAGAAGAAGCAGAAGAAGAAAAAGACAAAAAAGAAGCAGAAGAGGAAAAGGAAGAAGCAAGGAGGCAGAAAAAAAGAAGAGGAAAGAGGATGAAGAAGGAAAAGAAAAAGAAGAAGGAAAACCGGAAGATGAAGAAAAAAGAAAAAGAGGAAGAAAAAGAAGAAGCAGCAGAAGAAGGAGGATGAAAATGAAAAAGAGGGAAGAAAAAGAAAAGGAAGAGAAAGACGAAAAAGAAGAACAAGGAGATGAGGAAGAAAAAGAAGACGAGGAGGAAGAAAAATACGAAAATTAAAGAGGAAAAACAAGAGAATGAATAAAAATAATAGGAAGGAGAAGACAAAGAAGAAAAAGAGGAAGAAGAACAGAAGGAGAAGAAAAAGAAAAAGAAGATGGAGAAGAAGCAGAAGATTAAAAAGCACGGGAAAAAGATGGAGAAGAAAATGATAAAGGAGAAGAGAAGAAGAAGAAGATGATGATGGAGGAGGAGAAAAAGAAGGAGAAGAAGAAGTAGAAGAAGATGAAGGAGGAGAAGAAGAAGAAGATGAAGGAGGAGAAGAAGTAGAAGAAGAAGGAGGAGAAAAAGAAGTAGAAGAAAATGAAGGGGGAGAAGAAGAAGAAGGAGGAGAAGATGGAAGAGAAGAAGAAGATGAAGGAGAAGAAGAACAAGAAGATGGAGAAGGAGAATGAGAAGGAAAAGAAGAAGAAGAAGAAAGCTTAGATGTAGTGCTTGAATGATGTTAGAAGATGATCAAAGAACACTAAACTAACTAAAGTCCACATCAGTCCTCACTTCAATAACTCTAAACATGTTTACACTTAGTCTACACTTGTCTTGATGGACCAGGTTTAGGACCAGCTTTAGTACCTTTCAGAGCACAATCTGCCTGGACCAGGTTTAGGACCAGCATTAGTACCTTTCAGAGCACAATATGCCAGGATCAGGCTTAGGTCCAGTTTTAGGACCGCGTTTAATCCCTTTCCAGAGCAGAATCTGGCTGGACCAGGTTTAGGACCAGGTTTAGTACATTTCAGAGCACAATCTGCCTGGACCGGGTTTAGGACCAGGTTTAGGTCCAGTTTAAGGACCGGGTTTAGTACCTTTCAGAGCAAAATCTGCCTGTACCGGGTTCAGGACCAGGTTTGGGTCCAGTTTTAGGAACTGTTTAGTACCTCTCAGAGAACAATCTGCCTGAACCGGGTTTAGGACCAGGTTTAGGTCCAGTTTTAGAGCCATCTTTAGTACCTTTCAGAGCACAATCTGCCTGGACCAGCTTTAGGGCCACCTTTAGGATCTTTCAGAGCACAATCTGCCTGGACCAGGTTAAGGACCAGCTTGAGGGCCATCTTTAGTACCTTTCAGAGCACAATCTGCCTGTATCAGGTTTGGGACAAGGTTTAGGACCAGCTTTAGTACCTTTCAGAGCACAATCTGCCTGGTCCGGGTTTAGGTTCAGTTTAAGGACCGGGTTTAGTACCTTTCAGAGCAAAATCTGCCTGGACCAGGTTCAGGACCAGGGTTAGGTCCAGTTTTAGGACCATCTTTAGTACTTTTCAGAGCACAATCTGCCTGGACCAGCATTAGGACCAGGTTTAGGGCCACCTTTAGGACCTTTCAGAGCACAATCTGCCTGGACCAGGTTAAGGACCAGCTTGAGGACCATCTTTAGTACCTTTCAGAGCACAATCTGCCTGGACTAGGTTTTGGACCAGGTTTCAGAGCACAATCTGTCTGGACCGGGTTTAGGACCAGATTTAGGTCGAGTTTAAGGACTGGGATTAGTACCTTTCAGAGCACAATCTGCCTGGAACGGGTTTAGGACCAGGTTTGGGATCAGGTTTCAGAGCACAATCTGCCTGGACCATGTTTAGGTTCAGTTTAAGGACCGGGTTTAGTACCTTTCAGAGCACAATCTGCCTAGACCGGGTTTAGGACCAGTTTTAGGTCCAGTTTTAGGACCATCTTGAGTACCTTTCAGAGCACAATCTGCCTGGACCAGCTTTAGGACCAGGTTTAGGGCCATCTTTAGGACCTTTCAGAGCACAATCTGCCTGGACCAGGTTAAGAACCAGCTTGAGAACCATCTTTAGTACCATTCAGAGCACAATCTGCCTGGACCAGGTTAAGAACCAGGTTTGGGACCAGGTTTAGGACCTTTCAAAGCACAATCTGCCTGGACCGGGTTTAGGATCAGGTTTAGGTCCAGTTTAAGGACCGGGTTTAGTACCTTTCAGAGCACAATCTGCCTGGACCAGGTTTAGGTCCAGGTTTGGCACCAGGGTTAGGACCAGCTTTAGTACCTTTCAAAGCACAATCTGCCTGGACCAGGTTTAGGTCCAGATTAAGGACCATCTCTAGTACCTTTCGGAGCAGAATCTGCCTGGACCGGGTTTAGGACCAGGTTAAGGTCCAGTTCCAGGACTGGGTTGAGTACCTTTGAGAGCAGGGAGCTTCTGCAGTTCTCGGTTCCTGCTGACACTGAAGCGAGACGAACTGTGACGACGCTCCTTCTTCACCACTTGAGGACCTCCACAATATTTGATCTTGTGCAGCTGAGTGGGAGGGGGCACGCTGCCGCCGGGACGCTTGTTGATACTCTGCCACAAACACACACACACACACACGGTTGTCTAAAGAGCAGAACACACGGTGGCGTGCACAGGCAGCAGGCACCCCACTCACCTCGTCAGCTTTGTCAGCGGAGACATCTTTGTTAGTGTTGACGTCCGCACTTTTTGGGCTGCTTTTGGCACATTTACTCACTTCCTGTTGGCAAACAAAATAAAAGTTCCTTCAAAGGACAGCGAGCTGTGAAAAAACTAGTCACGTCACTTCAGGGCTACCCTAAGTCCATGGTCGATGCACTGTGATAGTGTTTCTTCACCTGGCTCCTCTGTACTCTGCCATGCATTCAACTGTGTGTGTGTGTTTTTAAGTCTGTAAAGCACTTTGTGTTCATTTTAAATAAAGTGTGATTGATTGATGTACTAACTCATGCTCACCTCGTCATCTTTTTGCTTTTGCTCCATTCACCACTGCACTTTTGTTTATCAGCCTTGCACATATAACAAATTTAAGAACTTTTAGTTAATCGTTAATATTTGTTGTTTACATTGAAGGAGAGACCAGGGTCTGCCAAGTGAAATTCCTACTCCCACCTCATACTTTGGCCAATTAAGCGGATTCTTGATTTGAACATTTCTGCTCAGGTGTTTGATACTACTTCCCGCTCTGGCTGTGAGGAGAAGACTTTTAAAAAAGTGCAAGCTCAACCTTTAACAGACGTGGAGCATTAAACAATGTTGTTACGGTGGGAAGCTTGGCGTGACGTCACAGCACCAAATTACATCATCACTTCACCTGGCTTGCTAAAGGCTAACTTGTGCTGGTTCGCGTCAACCCGTAACTTGGTTCCGCGTTGCCGCGGACAGCGAATAGTCCCCATTCTGACCACTAATCCTCCAAATACTGAGTCATGTTTCGGCGGGTAGTTAGCTTAGCATAGCCCGAGCAGAGGAGCTAGCTAAAAGCGGCGAGCGACAATGTCGGTAAAATGACGACACAACCGCTACAATTAACGTTTCTCTCAGATATCCAAGCCTTAATCGGCTCACCTTCTCTTTCTTGCTTTTGTTCGGCATCTCGGTTATGGTGCAGGGTCTCTAACGGAGACTCTCGTGATGTTTTCCACGGGACTCTGACGCTGTCACTCGGTCAGCCTTGGCTCCCGGGTCCGGCCACCTGATTGGCTGCCGGCGAGCATTCTGCCTAGCGACCCGTGAAAGCTTTTTCCTGATTGGCCCGCGCGCTGTGACGAAGCCGAGGCAGGCCTTCTCCCAGCAACACACCTTCCAACCTGAAGATCCAGAGGAGAAACTGCAGCTCTTTGCCATCATTTCACCCTCCCACAAAATGACATCGGCATTTTTCAAAAGCATGACTCGGTGAATCGCAGCTAAAGCTGGTGGCAAGTAAAAAGGAATATGGAAGAAATGTTCAAGTTCATCCTTTCCATGCTTCAGATGACTGATGTTGGGAGTGTAATCGATTACAAAAGTGAAAATGTTACACAGTATTATTATTAGCTATATCCGACATGCCAGCAAATAAGTATTTATTTTTATGTACTGTATTCTAAGGCCGTGGCTAACAAACTTTTTCCACCAAATACCACAATAATGACCGACATTAAAATACAGTAGCATAGCAGGCCTAAGTATTCATTAAAACAAAGCAGAGGTTTTATTCAACAAGTATAATTAATATGTTTGGCCACTGTAAAATTACACACAGCTTGAAAAGTAACACTGTGTTTGACTATAGGTAAATATAACCATGTACTTAAATAACAAATCAAACAATTGCACATGCAAGTTAAATACACATTGTACTAAAATATAAAAATACAGTTTTTAAAGATTAAATGATTATGTACACAATGCCATATAGTAATATTTGATTATTTGGTGTATTAATAGTATCTTATTAAATGTTTTTGGTTCTTTGCATTTTGACAGAAAAAAATACACGACTGTATGCATTTCTATTCAATATTATTTAATGTTACAAATATCATACATTTTTTTTCTTAGAATAAAAATACTCAAATATCTGCTTGACTTTTGTTTGAATCTGTAACAATAATGTTCACGTTACTAATGTAATGTTGGTTACATTTGAATACATTGAGTTTGAAAAGTAGTTTTTAACAGTAATAATCAAGTATTACTTTCATGTAACAAATATTTTACACTTTACCGTCTTTTTTTGTTAAAATAAAAATAAATATCTGATTGACTTACGGTTTCAAATCAGGTTATCCGTGAATGTGTACATTGTACGAATGACAAGAGATTTCACGGTCAAAGATTTTATGGTAAAAAATTGGCCGCTGTCGCCAGAATTTTACCGTAAAAAAAGACTTGTACCATTTGTCTCTTTACAGTCATACATCGTAAAAACAACCACAGATTTTACGGTCAAAATCTGGCCACTCTGTCGCCAGAATTTCACCGTAAAAAAAAACAATGGTAACATAAAAAAAAACTCTACAATTAAATTATTGCGACTGATTTGCCAGTCTACAGAGTACTAAAACATAATGACCAATGCCTTCTGAGGGCAGCCATAACTGCCATGTGGCCCTCAATGAAAACAAGTTTCACACCCTTGTTCTAAAACTACTCAATTTCCCTGGTAACTATAATTCCATCTATGTCCTTGTTCTCACACTGCAGGTCAATTCCGATTTTTTTGCCCGTATGCGACCTGTATCGGATTTTTCCGATTTTTTCATATCCGACCCAGGCCTCGTTTGTACATGGAATCAAATCGGAAATTTATGCGATGCGTCCTGCGCTCAAATCGCATTCATCCGACTAGAACAGACCTGGGCATTCTGCGGCCCTTTGTGCGTCCCTGTCCGGCCCGCGTGAGGCCAATCATTATTACAAAATACATTTTAAAAAGTATCTATGTCGAGTGTGCAATACAACGGTGCTGCTTTTGTTTTGAAAAGCGTTATTTGTATAACTTCCGTGTGGACGTATGCGCGTGAGTGAACGTGAACAGCGCAATCACAAATTACAAAATAAAGTTTAAAAAACATCTATGTCGTGCGCGCAATACAACTGTGCTGCTTTTATTTTGAAGTGTTATTTATGGACGTATGTCCGTGTGTAACCTGTGAGTGAAGGTGCACAGCGACAAGTGATGCACGGTTACCCCCAAGACGCTAAAAAGAGAAAAGTTGATGACGAATGCCGTGTTTTCAACAAGACATGGACTGCCAAATATTTATTTCCAGAAATTAAAGGTAAAGCCGTGTGCTTAATTTGTGGTACACAAGTTGCTGTGTTTAAAGAATATAATTTGAATCGCCACTACACGACGAAGGACGAGGAAAAATACCGGAATCTGTCCGATGAAGCGCGCGCAAGGGAGGCTGATGCGTTGATGGTAAAACTGCAAACCCAACAAGGACTTTTTGCCATATTTCACACCCGCAGAATGCAGCCGTCAGGACAAGTTTCGTCATTCTCACAAAATCGCCAGAAAAAGTAAGGCGTTTTCTAACGGAGAGTTTATTAAGGAGTGCTTATTGGACTCTGTTGCGCTGATATGCTCGGAAACTTGGAGCTTCAGCTGAAGAACAGAACGGCCGACTTTGACTGTTTTTCGCTGGCTTTGGATGAGAGCTGCGATGTACGCGACACCGCCCAGCTGATCATCTTCTTACGTGGGATAACTGCTGACTTTCAAATCACGGAGGAGCTGGCAGCCATGCAGTCAATTAAAAGGGACAACCACAGGTAATGACTTGTTCACATAGGTAAATGCGTGTTTGGACATGTTAGGACTGAAATGGGACTAGCTGGCAGGTGTGACAACAGATGGTTGTCCAAATCTGATGGGGAAAAATGTTGGACTTTTAAAGAGGATGCAGGATAAACTTTAAATTAAACCTGTGCACAAATTTACATTTTTGCAATACATCAGGAAGTGTAGTGTAAGACAGTGTTAAAAATAAAACCATCAAAAGCAATCTGCTTTTGTGTAAAGTTAAAGACCTACTGAAATGAATTTTTTTTATTCAAACGGGGATAGCAGATCCATTCTATGTGTCATACTTGATCATTTCGCGATATTGCCATATTTTTGCTGAAAGGATTTAGTAGAGAACAACGACGATAAAGTTCGCAACTTTTGGTCTCTGATAAAAAAAAGCCTTGCCCTTACTGGAAGTAGCGTGACGACACCGGAGGGACTGCTCATATTTTCCTATTGTTTACACCAGCAGCGAGAGAGATTCGGACCGAGAAAGCGACGATTACCCCATTAATTTGAGCGAGGATGAAAGATTCGTGGATGAGGAACGTTGGAGTGAAGGACTAGAATGCAGTGCAAGACATATCTTTTTTTTATTCTGACCGTAACTTAGGTACAAGCTGGTTCATTGGATACCACACTCTCTCCTTTTTCTATTGTGGATCACGGATTTGTATTTTAAACCACCTCGGATACTATATCCTCTTGAAAATGAGAGTCGAGAACGCGAAATGGACATTCACAGTGACTTTTATCTCCACGACAATACATCGACGAAACACTTTAGCTACGGAGCTAACGTGATAGCATCGTGCTTAACTGCATATAGAAACAAAATAAATAAATCCTTGACTGGAAGGATAGACAGAAGATCAACAATACTATTAAACCATGGACATGTAAATACACGGTTAATGCTTTCCAGCCTGGCGAAGCTTAAAAATGCTGTTGCTAACGACGCCATTGAAGCTAACTTAGCTACGGAGCTAACGTGATAGCATCGGGCTCAAATGTAGATAGAAACAAAAATACATAAAACTCCTGACTGGAAGGATAGACAGAAAATCAACAATACTATTAAACCATGAACATGTAAATACACGGTTAATGCTTTCCAGCTTGGCGAAGCTTAAAAATGCTGTTGCTAACGACGTCATTGAAGCTAACTTAGTAACGGGACCTCACAGAGCTATGATAAAAACATTAGCGCTCCACTTACGCCAGCCAGCCCTCATCTGCTCATCAACATCCGTGCTCCCCTGCGTTCCAGCGATCGACGGAAGGACGAAGGACTTCACCACGATCATCCGTGCGGTCGGTGGCTAGCGTGTCTTAATTGCCCACCCCTGGACTAGAACGACTTAAAAAGCGATAGGCCTCATAATTATTCCCCAAAATTGACGGTTACGGAAGAACCAGTTAACAGAGCAGAAAACCCAAAGCAAAATATCCCGTAAAACTGCGTGAGCCAAAATACTTCCTTAATCTTCTACGTGCAATAATTTGGTTCAGAAAATGTTGACTTTGATTCCACAAAATCCTTGAAATTGCCAATTATATCTGTTTCCGGGTCAAATTGAACGGCCGCTAAAAAGATCGGATTTTAAAGAAAAATCCAAATCAGACATCCAACCCTGCAGTGTGAATATAGTCTGTGAAGGAGCACTTTGGTTATGATTACTTCTTAAGGGAAAGTAACAATGGACTCTTGATCAAACATCACAAGAACCAGCAGTTTTTCCTCAAAGGAACTTTTAATAAAAACAACTTTAGACAAACGGATGTGAATTATGTACATTGAGGGAATTCATCTCCTTCCTGGATTGAACACACGCCAAGGTCCTGGACTAAGTGGGCATGCATCCCGTGTCAGACCTCCAGGAAAGACCAGCAGAAAAATGCAGTCTGAGCAAATTTTCGAGCGAGCGTGAGGCAGAAGCTACTCCGATTAAATGAAGCAGAACTAGACGGGGAACCATCCTTACTTGGAGTCTTCCTTAACTTTCTTTACAACTTCAGAATGACAAATGTTTTCTTTTTAAAATAAAATAAAAAACACTGAATGGGTCTCTGTCAGGACCGGACTAATCCCTGTATAACAGAGGAAAAACTGTAATGGAATCTGGGATCAAAAGTACCGTATTTTCCGCACCATAAGCCGCACCTAAAAACCACAATTTTTGTCAAAAGCAGACAGTGCGGCTAATAACCCGGTGCGCCTTATATATGGATTAATATTCATATTTATTTTCATAAGGTTTAGGTCTCGCAACTACGGTAAACAGTCGCCATCTTTTTTCCCCGTAAAAGAGGAAGCGCTTCTTCTTCTACGGTAAGCAACCGCCCCCATAGAAGAGGAAGAGCTTCTTCTTCTACTGTAAGCAACCGCCAAGGTGAGCACCCGCCCCCGTAGAAGAAGAAGCTCGCGGATATTTAATTTCATTTGTTTTTCTGTAAAGACAACAAAATGTCTCCTACTAAGAGACACGCGTACAAGGTTCCACTGACTTTTGATATTCATGTGAACCGCACTGTGGATACAACGGGAACACGTACGGTGAATATTCGCACCACAGGGAATGAGAAGTCGTCCTACTGTGGTTCTAGCTTGCCATGCTAACGGCCAGAAACTTCCACCCACGGTGATATTCAAAAGGAAGACCTTGCCAAAAGAGAACTTTCCAGCCGGCGTCATCATAAAAGCTAACTCGAAGGGATGGATGGATGAAGAAAAGATGAGCGAGTGGTTGATAGACGTTTACGCGAAGACACCGGGTGACTTTTTTCACGCAGCGCCGTTCCTGTTGATCTACGACTGCATGCGCGTCCACATCATCGATGGTGTCAAAAAACAAGTGAAGCCCATCGAAGAAGAAGAATTTGAGGGATTTGTGGATGAGTAATAACTTCAGAAAGTGAGCTTTAAATGTTTATTTTGTGTGTTGTGTGACACTAACGTATGAGCAACGTTGAGTTATTGATGTTGCTATTGCTCTGCACTATTTTGAGTGTTACTATTTTTGTGATTGCACATTTGCACATTACATTTTGGGAGTGAACAGAGTTGTTAGAACGCTGGTTTGTAATATATTATTAAAGTTTGACAGACCTATCTGACTGTTTTGTTGACATTCCCTTTAGCGTAGCGTAGGTGCGGCTAATAGCACGGGGCGGCTAATAGGTAAACAAAGTTTTGAAATATGCCGTTCATTAAACGTGCGGCTAATAACACGGGGCGCCTTATGGTGCGGAAAATACGGTAAGAGCGTTCCAAAAGCAACTATTCTTAGCAGACAAAAGTTTGATCCTGTGGATCCATGATCCTGGAAACTTCATTGACTGAATTCATCATCCCGGATTCTCAGTCCGACCCCGTTGAACTCAAAGTCAACTGGGAGTCTGGAATGGTCATGTCCACATTTTCAGATGTTTCCAACGCTTCGGGAATCTCCTTGCGGTCTTGATGTGGCCCAGAGTCCTGATCCGAGAATTCCACGATGTTTAAGTCAGAAACTCCCAAGGCCGGCTCTGGTTCTGACTGGACATGAAAATGCTGCTGCCTGGTCTGGGATCTGGTTTTGGATCGTGTTTGTCGTACAGGGGTGGTGCGAACGGTAGGACTTCTCTTTTGAGCAGTTTTTCCTTGAGAGCTAGGACAAGGTGTGGATTCATGATCCGTTACTGGAAGTGTTTCTAGAAGGTCTTGAATTGGGGTATCGTTGTGTATTTTGGATTCAGTAACTGTTTTTTCCTGGTCCTGACTTTGTGACGTAGGTGTTATCTTAGCAGGTTCGGGAAGGTCTTGAATTGGGGTATCGTTGTGTATTTTGGATTCAGAAACCGTTTTTTCCTGGTCCTGACTTTGTGACGTAGGTGTTATCTTAGCAGGTTCAGGAAGGTCTTGAATTGGGGTATCGTCGGGTACTTTGGTTTCAGAGACGTTTTTTCCCTCATGTTGACTTTGTGACGTGGGTGCTATCCTAGCAGGTTCTGGAAGGTCTTGAGTTGGGGTATCATTGTGTATTTTGGGTTCTGAAACTGTTTTTTCCTCATGCTGCCTTTGTGACGTGGGTGCTGTCTTAGCAGGTTCATGATCATGCGCACTCAGAACCCTCTCAGATGCTAAGTCCAAGCCAGTCTGTAAAGACCAAACAGATTCAATGTGAATATCCAACTGGGGCTCTGGTTCTGGGGTTTGTGGCATACTATTTTGTGTCTGCTGAGGTGTGTTAGAAGGTTGTGGAGCTCGTTGGCTTGGAGAAGGACTGCTAATGGACTGGGTGATACTCTTTTCACCCCTGTTGGCTGTAGTCGACTTTGTAAACGACAAAGGTCCTGGCTTGCCTATGCTGCTGTAGAAGATGCCAAATAACTCCTGGGCTTTGGCTGCAGCCAGGTTACTTTTTGGTTTCTCAGACCTCTTAGATCCTTCACTTGTGTTGATGAACGGTGGGGGCTTGACAAACACGGCCTGAGTCTGCTCACTCTCGGGCACACCGGGAGCTGCCACATCTGGCTCGTTTGTTGATGTTTCAAATGGAGCGGCGTCTGCCGTGTTAGGTTTCGACTCTTGGCGAACTGGGTCAGCCACCAATGGCGCAAGCCCAGACAGTTTCGGATCAGGACTAGTTATCCATAAAGATGCAGGTGGAGATGCTTTGGAAACCGAGAAGGCAGAATTTGACACAAGCAAAGCGGATCTGGGGACTGAGGAGGCAGGCTGAGACACAGTCGGAGCTAGGCTGGGGACTGAGGAGGCAGGCTGAGACACAGTCGGAGCTAGGCTGGGGACTGAGGAGGCAGGCTGAGACACAGCCGGAGCTAGGCTGGGGACTGAGGAGGCAGGCTGAGACACAGCGGGAGCGAGGCTGGGGACTAACGAGGCAGGCTGAGACACAGTCAGAACTGGTCTGGGGACTGCTGGGCCAGTAGAACAAGGAAAATATTGCAGAGATTTAGACACAGTTGGGCCAAGAGGACTAGAAAACCTCTGCACAGATTGAGACACAAGTGGGACATGAGGAGCCGGAAACCGTTGCAAAGATTTAACAAGTGGGGAAGGATAAGACACAGGGGGATGAGGACCGAACTTTGTGTTAGAAGCTGCGAAAATAGGTTTAGTCTCTGTTGGACTACCTGAGCTCTGGGGTTTTACAAACGGTGCGGCTTTTCCCGTCATGACTGTTGTATTGAATTCTGAGGCAGGGACAGGAAAGTTGGGTCGGATCTGAGATTGTCTGACCCCCTTTGACGCCCAAGGCATGGTCCTTCTATTCCCACACATCTTTTGAGCGATCTCTTGGGCGAGGGCTATGGACTTTGCAAAAGTGTCGTCAGTGGAACTACCGTCAGCTTTGTTCGTGGCTTTGGCTTTTTCCAAGGCTTCTTCCTCCTCCTTGATGAACTGGGCGGCCTCTTTCTTGGCATCCAGAGCCAGCTGACTCTCCTTTTTCTTCCAAGTAAACCTCCCAAAGGTAGGCGCCGAGGTCACAGCCGCGTGCTTGGTTGCTTCCAAGCTTTGCTTGCGGAGTTTAGCTCTCATTGCCGGACTCGGTCCACTCATGACTTTGGGCGGATCGTAAGGCTTCGGTTGCTTGTTTGCTTCTGGCGTAGCTTCGCTTTTGTTCGATGTGTCCTTCTCCACGCTCCTGACTTCTCGTTCACGCTCGTTCTTGGAATAGCCCTCGGAATATTTCGCAAATTTGTGCTTGTCCTCGTCTCTCGGGTCGTATCGGGGCCGTCGGTCGTACTTGTCCTCTTCCTGTCTGTGATGTCGATAACGACGGATACCTGGCTCCTCCTCATCTCTCCTGATGTACTTGAGCCTGACGTCTTCCTCTCTGTCAGGATAGCACTTGTCCTTCTTCTTGGACTCATACTTTTCATCCTTGTATTTCTTGCTGGGACAAGGACTGTGCTCATCTCGAGTCTTGCTTATTTTGAACTCATCCTCTATCTTTAGAGCTTTTGCCTTCTCTTCCTCTTTTTCCACTTTCAATGCACGCTCTTCATCTTGTTTTTCCTTCTTGGCTTTCTTTTTGCCGCTCTTGTCCTTCTCCAGCTTCTTTGCAGTCACGTCAGCGACCAGCCCGGCTTGCCGGTCCAGGTTCCTTCTCTGCTCGTACAGCGGATTTTCGTACATTTTTTTCTGGAATAGGGCGGGAAAGTCAAATGTCTTTAAACTCATGGAAGACTCTTGGAATGAATACATGTTTGTGAGCGGCAGCGTTTATTAAAACGTACACAAGTGTAAAAAACCATGACACAAACAGACTTCCTGAAACTAAGCTACAAAAGATGCTGAAGTACACACAGTGCATCCTCAAAGTATTCACAGCGCTTCACTTTTTCCATATTTTGTTTTGTTACCGCCTTATTGCAAAATGGAATAAAATAATTTTTTCCTTGGAAATGTTTGCAATTTATTAGAATACTATCAAATCAACTGTACTTAAGTATTCAGAGCCTTTGCTCAGTACTTTGTTGATGCACACATATCTTTGGGCAGTTTCAACCTTTCCTCTTTGCAGCACCTCTCAAGCTCCATCAGGTTGGATGGGAAGCGTTGGGTGTCTCTGTACATTGCTGCATTCATCTTTCCCTCTATCCAGACTAGTCTCCCAATTCCTGCCGCTGAAAACCAACCCCACAGCATGATGCTGCCACCCCGTGCTTCACTGTAGGGATGGTGTTGGTCAGGAGATGAGCGGTTTCCTCCAAACATGACGCCTGGCATTCACGCCAAAGACTTCAATCTTTGTCTCAGCAGACCAGATAATTTAGTTTCTCCTGGTCTGAGAGTCTTTTAGGTGCATTTTGGAAAACTATTACAAAGGAATTGCTTCTACCATACAGGCCTGATTGGTGGATTGCTGCAGACATGGTTGTCCTTCTGTAAGGTTCTCCTTTCTCCACAGATGAATGCTGTAGTTCTGACAGAGTGACCACGTGGTTCTTGGTCACCTCCCTGACTAGGGTCCTTCCCCCCCGATCGCTCATCTATAGGAAGAGTCCTGGTGGTTCCAAACTTCTTCCATTTACGAATGAAGGAGACCACTGTGCTCATTGGGACCTTCAAGGCAGCAGATATTTTTCTGTACACTTCCCCAGATTTGTGCCTGGAGACAATCCTGTCCTGGAGGTCTACCTTGGACTTCATTCTTGGTGTGTGCTCTGTCTGCGTGCACTGTCAAGTGTGGGACCTTCTATAAAGACAGGTGTGTGCCTTTCCAAATCATGTCCAACCGACTGAATTTACAACAGGTGGACTCCAATTAAAGTGTGAAACATCTCAAGGACGATCAGCTGAAATAGATTGCACCTGAGCTCACTTTGGAGCTTCATGGCCAAGGCTGTAAATACTTATGATTTCCAAGTTTTTTATTTGAATACATTAGCAAAAATTAAGAAGAAAAAAAACTTTAACCTTGTCATTATAGGGTTTTGTGTGTAGAATTTTGAGGACAAACATTTGTTAATTACACTTTGGAATAAGGCAGTAACATAAGAAAATGGGAAAAAGTGAATGATGCTCTGTACAGAACGCTTGGAAGCCCTGTTCTATGTTTGTGACTACACCTGTGCGCATGTTCTGCTTACTCATTTATTCGTTGTCGCTCCATTAGCTCTCTAAGCTAAGACGTGACAGTCGCATAAATGAGCGCCACTGGGCGGCAACTAAAGTGTGTACCTTGTAGCAGTCGTTGTGAAAGTGAGTGGTAGTGTGCTCTTCTGCACAGATGCCGTCTCCAAAGAACTTCTTACACAGCAGACAGAAAAATCCTCGGACAGGAAGTAGGAACTCCGAACCTGCGAGACACGTCGCACATTTTAAAAATCCACAAGGAGGAGCTACAGAAAAGAGCAGGAAATGAAAGAATGGCGAAGGTTTGACTCTTTGATCTGGCTGGTACGACGACAACGATAATGATGAGGACGCGAGTCGTCCAGAAGGTAAAAATGTCATCAAAGTACCTTTGGCTGGTTTTGTTAGCTTCTCTTCTGTTGGTGGTTTGCTCTGAAGGACTTCGGACAGCGACGAAGCCCAAGGCCTGTGGTAAGGGTCCAGCGTCTGGACCAAGAGAAAACATTAGCAAACTTGTCAAGCGATGGACGAAAACGTTGACAAGCAGTAGGAAGTTGCAACACTTCTAAAACATCAACTAATTATAAGCTCGTCACATCATTACCATGCTATACTAGCTTCAGCATGCTAGCAGACCTATTTTCCAATCAAAGTATCCAAGTAACAAAAACACAAGAAAACAAAACAAACCTTCCAGTGCGTTTTGCTGTGCAAGTGGGTAA